>NC_079229.1:1417957-1655457 GCF_029633865.1 Lampris incognitus | reverse complement strand
GGGTGGGTTTATAGAAGTTGGTCTGAAGAAGTTGGTTTATAGAAGTTGGTTTGGCGCTTGATATTCATTAAAAGGACGCGCGTAATAAAGCGCTATGCTGACAGCAGCGCGTTAAGAGAAGAATGGGGGTAACTCCAAGATCAAATCTTCCTTCTCTGAGGCGACGACCTAGTCACGGGCTCTGGCTGTGTGACCGGGCATCTCGCCACCCGCACGCTTAGGGACCGTCGTAAAAGTGCAAAATGGGAAGTTTAAATTGGAATATGGGTGGCACGGTGGAGCAGTGGCTAGCAGGGGTGTTTCCAGGATTTGAGGACATTTGGGGCTTAGCCTGGATTTCTGTATGGGGGTCCAGGGGGATCCTCCCCCGGTGATTATTTTGATAAACAAGCTCTATTTTGTCGCTTTTTTAATGCACTCTGGCACCTTATTTACATTCAAAGTACATGTCTTAATAATTGAAAAAAGTTGAAATGTGTACCTCAAAACTGTTGATTATGATGTATTGTGATGTTAAAACTGTTGGATTCATAATTGAGTTGGACTGCATTCTAACTACATGACATGATCTAACGGTAGTTGTCCCGTATCGGGAAGGAACCCAAGAGCAGACGGGACAACCAGGTAAGGGAAGAATCCGGTCTTTATTGAAGTGACCGACCTCGGGGGTAGAGCAGGAGGTGGCTCTGTGGCAGCTAGGCAGGCAGGCAGGCAGGCAGAAGTCCATGAATGGAGACGTTCCAGCGAAGACTGGTCCATAGTGGAGGCCTTTTAAGGGTGAGGGCGATTGAAGGGGGGGTCAGCAGGTGTCAGCTGGCGTCGCAGGTGTCAGCTGGCGTAGCAGGTGTCAGCTGGTGTAGCAGGTGTCAAGGGCGATCGCTTTGATGTCAAGGGCGAGAGGCTGTGACAGTAGTAGTATCTAAACAATACCCCAAACACAATGGCGTAGTTAATTGTTGATTTAGTTGAAGTTCATTTACATTTAATCAATGTGAATGTTAATGTGAGGGGTGAGTGTACTATAAGTGTACATGCAGATGTCATTTAGCAATGTACATTCATACTCTCTGTTTTGTCTGCACAGACTAAAGCCGATAGAGTGCTCCCGAATCTTGTACTTCAGAAACTCCCATTTGCTGCAGTTAGAGGAGAGTTGAACGTCCTTTTTAATTTCAGAAATCAGTCTTCTAATATTGGCACAATATGGGCGTGGCGGCGGCGCTCTGACAAGCCAGCCCGCACCCGCATCCGCATCCGCACCCGCACCCGCACCCGCACCCGCACCCGTGCCGTGCCGTGCCGTGCCGTGCCGTGCACACATCCTCCTCAGCTTAGCAGGACCGGAGGCCATTGGACGCGAACGGTCTTTAGTGCGTGCAGCAGAAGTGTCTTTAGTACGTGCAGCAGAAGTGTCTTTAGTGCGTGCAGCAGAAGTGTCTTTAGTGCGTGCAGCAGAAGTGTCTTTAGTGCGTGCAGCAGAAGTGTCTTTAGTGTGTGCAGCAGAAGTGTCTTTAATATGTGCAGCAGAAGTGTCTTTAGTGCGTGCAGCAGAAGTGTCTTTAGTGCTTGCAGCAGAAGTGTCTTTAGTGCGTGCAGCAGAAGTGTCTTTAGTGCGTGCAGCAGAAGTGTCTTTAGTGCGTGCAGCAGAAGTGTCTTTAGTGCGTGCAGCAGAAGTGTCTTTAGTGCGTGCAGCAGAAGTGTCTTTAATGCGTGCAGCAGAAGTGTCTTTAGTGCTTGCAGCAGAAGTGTCTTTAGTGCGTGCAGCAGAAGTGTCTTTAGTGCGTGCAGCAGAAGTGTCTTTAGTGTGTGCAGCAGAAGTGTCTTTTGTGTATGCAGCAGAAGTGTCTTTAGTGCGTGCAGCAGAAGTGTCTTTGGTGTTTGCAGCAGAAGTGAGAGCCCCCGGCGAGGGAGGACAAGTCCTGGTTCCTGCTGAATCCAAGCAGGATCCCGAACGCCTGAAAAGACAGTTTGGTGAGACCTGCAGCGGCCCACGGTCCAACATTACAACGGAAAGACACAAGTTCAACACACGCAATCAGAGGGCTGGTGGGTCCAATGAATCATATGTCAGTGACTTGAGAATAAAAGTAAAAAGCTGCAACTTTGGAGATCTATGTGAAGAGCTCGTTCGGGACAGATTTGGCTATGGCATAAATAATGACAATCTGAGGAAAGGGCTATTGCGTGATAGTGACTTGACGCTAGCCAAAGCAGTCTCTGTCTGTCAAATACATGAGACGACAGAAGAGCACAACAAGACACTAGCCTCACAACAGCATTATGCTACAAATGTTGATGCAGTCCAACCTAAATTCATGAGGATAAAAAGCATGATAGAGACAAAGTGGACAATCAATCAGAAAAATATGTCAAACAGAGCATTGCTAACTGCAACAACTGTGGAGGCAGTCATGCGGCCAAGAGAGACAAATGCCCAGCTTTTGGTCAACAGTGCAATGCCTGTAAAACATGGAATCACTTTAAAAGATGTTGTAGATCTGTACAACAGGGCCACAACAAGCTAAAATTCAGGAGAGCAAGGGGGATTGTTTTCTGGCTTACGATGACAGATGACATCGACAAAGAAATACGGTCATGCTCAGTATGTAACAGCACAAAACCACATCAGCAGAAAGAACCACTCCAGCTACACTGGTGCCAGATCTTCCCTGGTCCACTGTAGCAACAGACATCTTTGAGTGGAGTAATCAGCTGTACCTAGTTTTGGTAGACTCATATTCATGCTGGTATGAGATTGATCTGCTCCGTGATGCTACATCGGCAACAGTCATCACCAAACTCAAAAGACATTTCTCAGTTCATGGGGCACCACACACACTCATAACTGACAATGGTAGACAGTTCACAAGTCAGCGCTTTCAGGACTTTGCTACACATTGGGACTTCACTCATGTCACGAGCAGCCTAGAGATGGAAGTGATGTCTTTCTCAATCTGTTAAATCTCAGAAATGTACCATGTGACACAAAACTTGGATCCCCTGCACAAAGACTGATGTCAAGGCAAACACGCACCACTTTGCCAGTCTCAAGAAAGCTGCTTGAACCAGAGGTGTACAAGCCACTGGAGGTAAAGGCTCAGCTTCTTAACAAAAGACTGACACAGAAGTTGTACTATGACAGAACGAGCCAACCTCTTCAACCATTGATGGAAGGACAAGTTATCAGAATGCAGACCCCTCAAGCCTACAATCGAACAGGCATGGTAAAGGACATCTGCAAGGAGCCCAGATCCTATCTCATTCACTCAGAAGGAAAGCTGTACAGGAGAAATAGGCGCCACATTCTGCCGGTTGTCGAGCCTGCTCCAGCACAGCACTACCCAGACGACAGTGAATGTCAGGACGGTGGACATGAACTTAACAACCAGCACACTCCGACAAAAGTGTCACACAACACGCTGGACACTGAACAGTCACATATGAAAACACCTACAGCTGTGCTACCTGCTAAGACAACTGGAAGTCTGTACACAACACGCTATGGTCGTGTCAACAAGCCATAAGTATAAAGATTGAGTCAATTTGTCAGCTCAAAATTTTGAAGGTTATGTCATTTAAGTTAATTATCTGATTGGCTAAGAGCTGACATTGAGGTCTTTGGGTTTCGTTTCAGGTATCTTCACATATAAAAGACCTCATTTAGTGTTAAAGTATAACTATATGTTTTTCTCAGACAACTATTTTCATATTATTCATTAAGGGCAAATTGTTTTCTGCGCTCTGGGAGGCGCTACAGGAGCCTCAGAGCCCACACTACCAGGCTCAAAAACAGCTTCTTTCCACAAGCTGTTGCCCACCTGAACCTGGCCACCCACTGAATGTCTGTAGATATCTTTAAATATTTTGTACTCCAGCTCTTTTTTACTTATTTTAGCTTTTGGTCTTCATGTGTGTATATCTTATACTGTGTTTGCTGTGTGTTTGTGTGTGTCTGTCTTGTACTGTTTGGTGAAGCCACCGCCCTCATTTCATTTTCACATGTGCTGCTGCACATTGTTTCTAATGACAGTACATTGAATTGAATTGAACTGAATGCAGAACAAACACCACACAAGTTCGGGGGTTATGAAGGGCCCGGTGAAGGGAGGACAACCGCTTGTGGAACAGTTCTCGTTCGCTGCTCTGCTGAGGTTTGCCTGTGCGTGTCCACAGCCCTCCAGCGCAGCAGCGACCCCGCGCGGCCGCAGGCGGCGGAGGACAAGTGAAGGCAAGCTGCGCCCGTGGGGGAGCATGAAGGGCGGCGTCGCTGCTGCGCCCTTTGGGAGCATGAAGGGCGGCGTCGCTGCTGCGCCCATGGGGAGCATGAAGGGTGGCGCAGCAGCGACGCCGCGCTTCCCGGCGTCTTGATTAGCTGGCTGCTGTGGGTGTGCTTGTCATTCATACAGGCGTGTTACTCATTGGTACACCGAGCAGTCCGGTGTCGTCCCTCAGTAGCGACTTCACAGGAACGTTGTTCATGTGTGTGGCCCCAGGTGGGGATCTACAGGGAGGCCAGACTAACCCTAACATCCCGCACTCTCTTCTGCGTTGGATTGCAGTGACACCGTCCTGCTGACCGGTGGTGGGAGGCGCCCTGTCGTGCACATGGACACGTTTCATGTCATCCCTATCCCACGGCCCGTTACTGCAGGCGACATTCCGCTGCACACAATTTAACTGCGTGCTGCCTTTGGTGAGACTGGCCACTGGTTGGGACCAGTGGAAGAGGCGCAGCGGCTGACCGCCTGCTTACTTCCTGAAAGGTCCGACCGACATTCTCTCGGAAACCACGTGACGTGAGCCGAGGCTTTGTTTAGGGCGGCCTCGCCGGCCGCCTGCAGGCCTTAGCCACCGCGACTGTATGTGCTGCTGCCGCTGCTGCACCAAAGTCCACTTCGCGTTTGGGTTGCGTGACATTTTCACGCCGTGTGAATCGGAAGTCCTCGTCGATCACGTGGTTTCCGAGAGAATGTCCACGGAGGCCTGTGAAACGGTCGTCAGTAGCTGCAGCGGCCCGTGATTCGCAGAGTCCCGCCCCTCCGCAGCGTGTGTGCACGCAGAGGTCCGCTACGTGCGTGCAAAGGGCAGCCTAAAAACGGAACGCCAACATGGTCCGGGCCCCCAGACAGACCCGAATACTGATCCTCAATGACATGGAGCGAATGGAGAGGACGCTGTTCCGCCTAGAGCAAGGTAGGACTTCTGCACAGTGCAGCAAGCTCACCGCACTGTGCATGCCATGTTGTGTGTTCGATACCTTGTTTTGCCAAACACGTCCTGCGGCTGGTTGCCCCCTCGTTCTGATAGACGGGCGCAGTTTCTGGACTTTCCCAGCAGCAGCACTACACGTGCAGCCGTTTAGTGGCTCAGAACCACTCTGTCATCTTTATTTGGTTTCCACACACTCATCAAGTTCCACTTTAAGATGATTGTGTAAGCAGAAGGATTCGCTTCAGATTATGTTGTAGAACAAGCTGGCGCTTTATGATGACAAACCTGCAAAGCTGGTGTGAAGTGGCCCAAGCTCACTCGTTCAGTGTGCAGTGAAGAATATCTATGGTGCACAGCAGCTGAAGCTAATATTAGACAGTGAAGGACTGTCAATAAAGTGACTACTGTACTACATGCTATACGTGCCCTGTGCTATCTGGATAACTGAACGATCTTCCTGATACAACATTTTATCATAAAAACATTAATTAATAATTCCTAACATTATAAAGTACTAATTTTTATTAGGGAGATTACATTACATCAAATCAGTTTTATTTGTGTAGCCCAATATCACAAATTACAAATGTGCCTCAGTGGGCTTAGCAGCAACACAACATCCTATCCTTAGACCCTCTCATCGGATTAGGAACAATTTACTGTCATTTTACTGTTACTTGCTGTCATCTTACTTTCCAATGTATTTGTTAATATTATGATTCGACAATGTTAAATAACAAATACCTACAGCTGTTCGAAGGTGTTCATTGTTCAGTATTTCAAAAAATGTATAGTGGATCTTTTTTTGTAGTGGATTCTGTTATTTATTTACTTATAGGGGATATAGTGGATTTAATGTATACTGGATTCTATTATTTTCATCTATATTGGAAATATATTTGATTTTTACAGACATTGATAAACAGAGAAAACTCCTCTATGGTTGCAAAATTGCCATGGAGTTTGTCAGTTTGCAGCAGTGATCTAAGACTTGCTTTAGGTGGCCCTACTGTCTAAATGGTATATGGACTGCATTTTTATAGCACTTCTCTAGTCTACCAACCACTCAAAGCACTTCACAATGTAGACCTCACATTCACCCATTCACACACTGATGGTGGAGGCTGTTCTGCTGTTATGAACCCTTGACTGCTCATCAGGAGCAGTCAAGGGTTCAGTGTCTTTCTCGGTGACACTTGGACATGCTCCGGAGGAGCCGGGGATCGAACCAGGAACCTTCCGATTACTGGATGGGCCGCTCTACTTTCTGAGCCATGCTGCCCTAAACTAAATATTTTTGTGGTACGGCTGTTGGTTATATGTTTATGCTATAGATGAACCATCTCTGCAAACAGTCAACAGCAAAATTCTTTCAAGGGATTGAAGAGTGCACTGTTTTTATCCAGTCGCTGCTCGCTGCGCATGTTGACAAGTGTCACTGAAGTGCACCAGAGTGGGGAAAGAAGTGTGTCGGTCAAAGGGGTGTGCCTCAGATTCTAAGTAGTTCACCAGCTTTTTCAGCACGTGCAGTGGCTAACATTTAGTCTCATAGCACTTGTAGGATATTTAGGGTGGAGGACCTCTCTTCAACAGGATCTCTTCCATCTGAGATAGGATCAGAGAGCTGGTTGAGATCTGGGGCCTCGTCGGTATCAGTCACTAGCGTGGCTGCTGAAGCAATAAGGGAACATCATAAAGAATGACTCTGGCTTTGAGTCGTACAAGTTTAAGAATAAGCAAGACAATAGTCCTTGCTTCCATGGATCTACTGTTCTCCTTGAAGCACCAACAGCATTCTCCATTGAGATTTCACATCACCAGCTGGGTTGAGACCAGTGGTCCAGTAGACTTCTGTTTGCATCCCATTTAAAGTGATGATAGGTAGCATAATTACAATGTTCTGCCTTAGTGGCGTCAAAATGTTGGTGTCTCAAAAAGATTGAACTCTGGACCACAACATGTTCAGCTAGACCATACAGAACGCAAACAAGCACGTTTCCCTCTCCAAAGATGCCAGATAGATAAACTCCACTTAAATGGAACCTGTTGTTGTGTCTCTTTAAGAAACCCGAGCGTTAATGTTTCCCACCTCCCCTCTTCTCCTAGGCTTTGAGCTTCAGTTCCGTCTGGGCCCAACTCTTCAGGGTAAGCAGGTCCGGGTCCACACCAACTATCCTGCCGAGGGCAAGAAACTAGACCGTCTTGCCTTCCGTCCCCTGGAATGGGTCAACGTGACGGGCAGGGAGGATGACTGTGATAAGTACTGCAAACTGAACCTGCAGGTGGCTGGCTCCTACCAGTACTACTTCGGCTGTGGGTAGGTAGTACTGTTAGACATGTGGTCCCCTTTCACTAGTTTTTGTGTGTTAGGGATTTTTATGTATAATGTATATGTAACAATATGTCTGCAGCTCTGTTTGTGTGTTGAGCTTCAGTAATGCAGCATGTGGTTGGGCCCTGGTGTAAACATAGCCCTACGCTGGCACAAGCCTAACTGCCATCTAGATTGCTGACCATGCCATTAAAGATATACCATGATGGGCGTCTGGGTAGCATAGTGGGGATCGCCGGTTCGAATCCCTGTGTTACCTCCGGCTTGGTCGGGCGTCCCTACAGACACAATTGGTCGTGTCTGCGGGTGGGAAGCTGGATGTGGTTATGTGTTCTGGTCACTGCACTAGCGCCTCCTCTGGTCAGTCGAGGCGCCTGTTTGGGGGGGGGGGTGAACTGGGGGGAATAGTGTGATCCTCCCACGTGCTGTGTCCCTCCTAGTCTGCAGCCCTCCCCGGATCGGCAAATGATATTGGGGTGGAAGGCATCCTAGTCTTGAGAGCGAATTGGTAAAAGACAACTTGCTTTTCTCAGCTGTTCATTGATTCAAGACCGGCGCTCCTGATGCCAGGGTCTACATCTGTGGATGGTGGGATTTGGCTCATGCTTTTTCCAAATGGCAGCTGATATTGGCTCTGTGCTCCGTTTGGGGCAAGAGTTTCTAGGGTGCAGGTGACCTGTTAGCAGCTTGTCTGTATATGGCTGTGAGCACTGATTTGCATCTTCTTTGCTCACATGATTTTGATGCGAGGCCTATGTCGGCATGGTTCTCAAGACTGCCCTTGTTGCCCTGTGTTAGTGAACGTGTAACTGAGGCCCTAACTTCTCCATCTGCTGGCTGTTTCCTGCTGCTCAGAAAACACACAAAACATTCCACTTAAAGGGAAACGCCAGTATTTTTAAGTTAAGCCCTGTTTTCCTCTCGTTCTGAGTCAAACAGAGTGATGGGTAACACATTTGATTTAATATTGGACAAATGAGCATCAGCCGACTGCTTCACACCAGCCTGCAATATAATCCATCGGGGCAATAGCACTCACCAAATAACATTCACTTAGAGATTTATGTTTGGATGTAGCAGGCTCTGAATATTACGAGAGGAGTCTAAAGAGCTTTGGCCATGATATCAGGCCTGGAGTTACGTAGGTACCAATCCATTTCTAACCCGAAGCAGAAGTTTTGCTCAGTAATCTTGCAGGGATTGAGTTGTTGCAGCAAGTCAACAATGGAAGTGTGAGAAAGTTGGAGAGAAATGCAAAAAGGAAAAGGCAAAAAAAGGCTATCACTACGCTGACTGACTGTACGTGGGTTGTTTTTTCATGACCGGTGTTTTCAGACACTTCTCAAAGCACTGGGAGCCTGTTAGTGCAAAAAAAAAAAAGAAAAAAGAAAAACTTTCAGTGGACATCATTTGGTGAAGGCTCACACTGCAGCTTGGTGTGCACAACTTGGCTGATAACCGCTTGCTCTGCTACCCATTGCACATTTTGACTCCTGACAATAGAAAACAAGGCTTGATTTTTAAAAAATGCTGGAAGCGGGCATCTGGGTAGTGTAGCGGTCTGTTCTGTTGCCTGCCAACACGGGATCTCCAGTTCGAATCCCCGTGTTACCTCCGGCTTGGTCAGGCGTCCCTACAGACACAATTTACCGTTTCTGAAGGTGGGAAGCCGGATGTGGGTGTGTGCCTGATCGCTGCAGTAGCGCCTCCTCTGGTCGGTCAGGGCGCCTGTTCAGGGGGGACAGGGAACTGGGGGAATAGCTTGATCCTCCCACGCGCTACGTCCCCCTGGTGAAACTCCTCACTGTCAGAGGAAAGGAAGCGGCTGGTGACTCCACATGATGACTACCACATGCCTCGGAGGAGGCATGTGGTAGTCTGCAGCCCTCCCCGGATTGGCAGAGGGGGTGGAGCAGCAACTATGATGGCTTGGAAAAGTGGGGTAATTGCCCAAGTAAAATCGGGGAGGAAAGGGGGGGAGGAAATTAAAAAAAAAATGCTGGAGGTTACCTTTTCAATGACAATTCTGCACAGCTGCCTTTGTAATAGTATTGTAGTTACTTTACAGCTGAAGCCATTGTCCATGTGGCTTTTCTGTTACTTTGTTGACCTCATTCTGTTTGTGACAGTGACGAGGAGAAGGTTGGCAGCGGTTACATCGTAGTGGACCCGGTGCTGAGGGTTGGAGTAGACGATCATGTTCTCCCACTGGACTGCATCGCTATCCAGACCTACCTGACCAAGTGCCTGGGTCCCCTTGATGAATGGCCTAAAAGGCTCATGGTTGCCAAGGAGGCTGGTAAGAAGGGAGGGTGGTGGTGTGTGTGTGTGTGTGTGGGGGGGGGGGGGGGTTGGCAGGCTATTAGTAATAAATGGCAGGTTTGAGCTCTATGGCGTCTAACCTTTACATAATATAGAAGTACATACTTCTTCTATACATTGTGTTTGGCGGCAGGCATTGGCGTAAGTCCGTGAATCGTAATAGGGCATGCTAAGCTAACTGCTAGCCCATGCAGACCGGCAGTTCCAGCAGTCATCCTGGCTGTTGTTCGTTCCTTTGGACAGTAATTTTTTTGTTTTGTTTAGATATGTGTGTTAGTTTGGATATATGTGTTGTAGTTTTTGGATGTGTTTTTGTCTTTGTGTTGTACTGCTGTGGGCTGGGGGAAACGGAAGTGTTCCTGGTTCCTGAATACTGGGATGGCATCCAGTGCTTTACCTGTGCCCCGTCCACAGGGTCAGTGGTTGTGTCAGGAAGGACATCCGTTTTAAAATTCTGCCAAATCATTATGCAGATTGGTAAGACCAGGAATGACATACCGGATCGGTCGAGGCCCAGGTTAACAAGGACCACCATTGGTAATGTGCCCTCACAGGGTGCTGATGGAAACTATGCACCTGTTGGGGAACGTAGGAAAAGACGGAGGAGAGGAGGGATACAAGCAAGACAGAAAAGAGAGAAGAGACAACTGAAGAAGAGAGACTTGAGAATGGCCACAGTTAATGTTCGGACAATGACAAGCAGAGGGAGAGCAACAGCACACACGATGAACAGGTGAACAAGACATGTGGTGTGTGTTCAGAAGACCAAATGGAAAGGAAGCAAGACAAGAGAGATTGGACGAGATTATAATATATACTACCGTGGGACAGACCGTAAAAAGAAGGGTGTAGGAATAATCCTAGACAGAGAGATACAACAGGAAGTCATAGAAATAAAGTGGGAATCGGATAGGCTGATTTGTATGGGGTTGGATTTGTATGCTCATTTGGCAAATAGAAGAAGTTCGTACACACCACAGGTGGGTTGCGATGAAGAAGACAAGGTTAATTTTTGGAGACAATTGGACAATGTAATTAAGATAGGAATATGAGGGGATGAAAGAATTTTTATCGGCACAGACTTGAATGGACACATGGGAGAAGGGAATGGTGGCAGTGAGGATGTCACGGGAAAATTTGGGTTTGGAATGAGAAATGCAGGTGGGGAGACAATCGTTGATTTTGCTACAAGGAATGCTATGGCTATAGTTAAAACATATTTCAAACAGAGGGAAGATCGGACAGCAACCTACAAGAGTGGAGGCAGAGAGGCATGTCCTGAAGGCGCGTACGTTGAGGCATGTACATGTCCTGAATGGTTGTGGTCCGTGGTCACAAGAGAGGCTCGGACGGGTTTGCCTCACCCCCTCACCTAAGTCTTACCAACCGCTATGCGACCCTGTCTGACCACACTCCGGTCAACCCAGTTGATGTTCCTGTGGTTCCGATGCATCCCGAACCGGACCCCTCTGCGAAAATGGCGCCTGCCAACATTACAGCTTCCCCACTAGTAGCTAGCAGTGTTCAGGTGGCTCGCCATCCAACTGTGAAGTCAAAACAACAGCCCTCATCCCAGGTAATGACCTCCTCTTCCCGTCATAGGATCCTGAAAGAGGCCGTCATTAGACGCTCTCGAAGTCTTCCTTGCCCCGAGCTGGGAGGGACATCCATTCTTTGTGCTGATGTCGCTGCTTCGTTACAACACTCGCTTGCTCGGACACCCCACCCTAGTTGGCGATTTCAACACACACTGTGGATCGTTTACTCTCCTGCTGTGAGAACCCACAGCAGACATCTTCTCACCCCCTTTTCTCCCCAGCCACATGAATAGTTGGGGATTCCATAATCAGGAACATCCATTTTCTCAACATCCATGCAGGGCATTTCAGCAGAATCCTCAGCCTCCACACATGGCTCATCTGTGCCTGCAGAACTCACAATATAGGTTTTATTGACATTTAATCTGTTTTGAGATCGTTTCTCCCTCTTCACAACTGACAGAGTGCACCCCAACAGGCTGGGTAGCCGGAGGCTAGCGGCCAACCTGCAGCACACTGTGTGGTTTTCTCTACGTTACTGACTGTTTACATCCTACACATCCCTCCTGGAAGCTCCACTTTCACCTACGGTGGCACCCCACAGAACTGTTCCGCTCGCTAGCTCTCCCCACTGGCCTCATCTGTCATCAACCCTCTCACCAGGCGCTTTCCCCATACACACTATTATTAGGCACCAGGTCTCTCATCCACATGACATATCTAATAGTAGAAACAACAACAATTGAATATCTGGAGTCTACAATTTATGTCCCATTTATTGTGCTCCCATTGCTTTTCACTCTGCTGTGACACCAAACAATTTCGGCCTCCTGAATGTGAGATCTCTTGGTAATAAGTCCTTTATCATAATGATTTTATTGTTTCAAATAATCTGGGCTTTTTTATTATTACTGAGACATGGGCACACTGTTCCCCTGATTGAGGCTAGGCCCCCTGATTTTGCATATTTTCATATTCCCAGTCCCTCTGGAAGAGGGGTGGCCTAGCTATTTTTTATAAGTTAGGTCTTAAGTGCCACCCTGTTACTTTAAGTAATTTTATCTCCTTTGAGGTTTTAAGTTTCTTAATCACTGACCCTCCCCTTTTACTCTGCATCTTAATTTATAGGCCCCCTAATTCAGTTGGTTTTATTTCTGAGTTTTCTGTAGAAATAATCACAATCCTAAACCCTAAAGAGAATTAGGATAATTGACTATTAATGGTCCCTCTACTTCTTTTTTTGAACCTGATGTTGAACTATCCAAAAAAATGCTCACTTATTTTGTAAATAAGGTAAATATCAGGTCCCAGATCCAGCCTGGCCCTTTCATTCTTTCCATTCCCCAAGTTAATTCTGCCTCTTTTACCCAGTTTCAACCTATTACAATTTCAGTGTTGGAGAGTACGGTCTCCAATGTGAACGCCTCCTCCTGTATCTTAGACATCATCCCCACTAAGCTGCTCATGTTAGCCCTGTTATTCTGCAAATTCATAATAATTCTCTGGCCTCTGGTTCTTTTCCAGACAGTTTTAAGCATGCCATTGTTCATCCATTACTAAAGAAACCTAATTGGATCCCCTGTCCTTAAGTAACTACAGACCAATCTCCAAATTGTCTTTTTTTTAATCTAAGTTTCTGTAGAGAGTAGTTTCATCTCAGTTGATATCTTTTATGAACACTAATGATGTTTTTAACAGTTTCCAGTCTGGTTTTAGAGTACTTCATAGTACCGAGACAGCTCTAGTTAAGGTTACTAATGACCTACTGCCGACTGCAGACAGAGGTGACTGCTTGATTTTACATCTTTTAGACTTAAGTGCTGCCTTTGACACAGATGATCACAGTATCCTCTTACATCACTTACAGACTTGGGTTGGCATTAAGGGCTTGGCTCTTAGTTTATTATGCTCTTACCTATCCAACAGAACCTTTTCTGTTGTTCTGTGTAACTACTACCTAGATGGCTCAGTTGAGTTGTGGTGTCCCTCAAGACTCAGTTCATGGCCCCCTTCTGTTGTCTATACACATGCTGCCTCTGCCAGGTCATTCAAAATCATGATGTGTTTTACCATTTTTTTTTAATGCTGATGACACTGATTTATACATGCCACTAAAACACACAAATCCTAGCGGTCTAGCAAATCTCATAACTTGCCTCTTGACATTAAATCATGGCTGTCCAAACATTTTCTTAAATTTAATCATGATAAGTCTGAGGTCATTCTGTTCAGTCCCCGAAATGTCATCAGCCCTTTTGATACTAATCTTGGTGGTTTGTCAGGTAGTTTGTCAGGTAGGCTGCTAGAAATTTTGGGGTAATATTTGATGCTAACCTTGGTTTTGATAATCAAATCAAACATGTTGTTCAGTCATGCTTTCTCCAGCTCAAGGTAGTCTCTAAAATTAGGTAATTTTTATTAATGGCTTATCTGCAAAAAGTTGTACATGTTTTTATATATTCTTGGCTGGATTATTGCAACACATGTTACTCGGGTATTAACAATGGGCTCCCTCCTCCATCTACAATTGGTACAAAACACCACTGCTTGGCTCATTACCGGGACAAAAAGCCATGACCATATCAGTACTGTGCTTGCCTCTTTACACCAGCTACATTTTATATTTCAAATTTTAAAATGTTCTTGCTCACTTTTAAGGCCTTAATTGATCTTGCTCCCACATAAATTCCCAAATTTATTGAGCTGGTATATGCCTGTTGACCATTAAGCTCCACAGATGGAACCCTGCTGGTTATTCCAGGTCTCAGTTTGTCACAAAGGATGGTCAGGCTTTTGCTGTTAGAGCCCCCACACTGGTGCTCTCTTCCTGTTGAACTATGACTAACCAAGTCTCTAGCTTCTTTTAAATCTCATCTTAAAACTTCTTTTTAAAATGTTTATTTGTTTTTATTTATTTGTACTGTTTTTATTTTTGCTGTTGCTTAATTTTGTAATTGTTTCAATTAACAAATTGCTCTCTTCCCTTTTGCTCTTATTTCATGGTTTTATGTTAGTGAATGTTTTTTTGTTTGTTGTTGTTGTCATTTTTAACTGTTTTATCCTGTTCTGTGAAGCATTTTGTAACCCTGTTTTGAAAAGTGCTATACAAATAAAGTTTATTATTAGTATTATAATGAACTTTATTTGGATAATGTTATTATTATTATTATTATTATTATTTCTTTCATGTTTCCTGTTTTACATCCTGTAGAGCCAGGTCCAATATGGACCTGAGGCACTATAGGGCAGATGTCACTTAATTGACAGTACTCGTCGTAATATGTGGGCTGTTCTGAGTAGGGTGAACTTCTGGACTGCACTGATGTTGATGTTGCTTTATTATTATTATTATTATTATTATATGGGAAAGAAGGTATTGGACATGGAAGAAGGCCCTAAATTGAATTTTCTTAATTCCATTCCTCACAGTCATCAATTCAAATTTGGAGTTAAATATTTGAATATTTTATTTTTCTCTGAACCCTCATATATATATATATATATATATATATATATATATATATATATATATATATATATATATATATATATATATATAAGGAAATGTGTGTTTGGTAGAGTATTTCATTGTTGTAACGATGCTTCTTGGCAATAAATCTTATACCGTTGGAAAGCCTGTTTATTTCCCTTTTAAATGGGGCCACATGTGTAAGGAACATGCATTTGTGGGATGAGCAGCAGAGCTGAGTATGTGGGTTGCGCCCATGAAAAAATTGCCAAATCTTCTCTGCCAATGCCAAACAGCTTATTTTGCTGTTGCTATTGACTCTTATTTGGAGCTTCTGGTCCCCCAGGTGCTGACCATCAGCTGCCTGATAGAAGATTTATTGCCAAGAAGCCTTGTTACACCAAAGACATAATCTACCAAACACACATTTCCTTACTTTTTGTGCTAAGTTTATATATATATTTATATATTCACAATGACCACAGAGTTTTTCTATATGGGTCTGTGTAGGCTACAACATGATCCACTTCACCCCACTTCAGAAGCTGGGTTTGTCTGGCTCCTGCTACTCCTTGGCGGACCAGCTGGAGCTGAATCCAGAGCTCTCTCCTGAGGGAAGGAACTACACCTGGTCAGATGTAGGGAACCTGGTGGAGAAGCTGAAAAAAGAGTGGAACATGCTGTGCATCACTGATGTGGTCTACAACCACACAGGTACGTAAAGATATGTTGACTTTTCCCATGGCAGATTTTATTTCAGCAGCAAATTTAAAAAAAAATGCTAATATGTCAAAAAGACAGATTAGAGATTTCACTACACTTCCTGGCTCTTAATCCCTCATCACTACGCTGTCCACAGATAACCTAGAGATCTATGGGAACCAGGCTAGCCCATCCAGAGTCATCCTTCTTGAATTATTATTCTGATATTGCTATGTATGATGGTAATGCCCACTTAACCTCAGTGATCTGCCCATGTTAAACCACAGTGTTTTCATGATCTTATCACCTTTTTACTCAACAAATAACTGCAGGTTACAACTGGTGTAATGGAATCAAAAATAATGTCCCCCCCTCCAAGGAAAGTCTTCAGTAATCTCCATGTGCCTGAATAAAATGGACCTCAAAAGGTCTGAGTGCTCCACCCCAGGGTCAGCCAACTTCACAAGGGAACAAGCTGGCAGTGGCGGTGTTAAATGTGGTGCAGCGGGAAAGGCCAACAGTAGTAGTTGCCTTACAGTTGCAGCTGTGGCTCTTGCATCACCTTCTCAATTTCTTCTTCAGTATTTAGCCTCTGTTCACTCTGAAGGTCACAGACGGATCGCTGATAGTCACGGGGAGTACTTTGTCATGTCATGGCAGGTGGACCTATGACAAAAAATTTTCTTTCTCAAGTCTCCACCCTCACACAGCGTCAAGTAGTTAAAGGCCACAAACACTGATCATATCCAACCCAAAGCTCAGAGCTCAAACTGGCTATATATGTAGAGTTTAAACCAGCCATTTTGATGAGCAGCTGCCAAACTGCATTTCAGCTTGGAAGGACTGGAGGGATTGAACAGATTATCTGTAGAAGGAAGCATTTACAGTCTTGGAGTACAAAGCTAAAGGTAAATGCACTTGGCTGGCAGTTCAAGTAAACATAAAACCCTGAAATCAAATGTCCCTGTGGGATTAAAGCTAAATGTGTAAACCAAGTTTGGTTTTATTTCAGACAGATGTGCCTTTGAAGAGAGTAATGAGGAATCGTGTGCTCGCCTCTACTGGATATGCCATAGACAAATCTTTACTCAGTCTTTTCTGAAGCTTTGGCTCATCATATCCGTGTGGTTTGTTCCTTATATCCACTTATTTACATTATGTGGAATCTCTGATCCCTCATCTCCTAGATGACAAGGTTCTGATCACATCAGTATTACACAAGTATATACTTTGGTTTGATTGTGCCATGGTCATAATAGCAACATGACTCTTGAGTTTTAGGTATGTGTTAGCAGTTCATACTCTTATGCTTGATATTCAGTTTCAAAGAAAGAAAAAATAAAGTCAAGACATCAGCCTACATTCTGTCCAGTACTTGATAAAGTAGAGGTAGATGTTTGTTGTTTTAAATGGGCTCACATTATGTTTCCCCATAAAACTGCAAGAGGTCAGTTTACCTACTGACATGGTATGACGCCACAGAATCTGAAAAGTAGTAATAGAAATATATTCATGTGAACTGAGTGTGTTCACCCGCTGTGGATCCAAAAACTTGGCAACCTACTGTAAAAGAATCTCGTGCCCAATATAAGAATATTTAAATAATCCTAAAAATCCATACAAAAAATGCTCTTGAGGGCGTCCGGGTGGCATGACGGTCTATTCCGTTGCCTACCAACACGGGGATCGCCGGTTCGAATCCCTATGTTTCCTCCGGCTTAGTCGGGCGTCCCTACAGACACAATTGACTGTGTCTGCAGGTGGGAAGATGGATGTGGGTATGTGTCCTGGTCGCTGCACTTGCACCTCGTCTGGTTGGTCGGGGTGCCTGTTCGGAGGGGAGGGGCAACCGGGGGGAATAGCATGATCCTTCCACGTGCTACGTCCCCCTGGTGAAACTCCTCACTGTCAGGTGAAAAGAAGCGGCTGGCGACTCCATGTGTATGGGAGGAGACATGTGGTAGTCTGCAGCCCTCCCTGGACCAGCAGAGGAGGTGGAGCAGAGACCGGGACAGCTCGGAAGAGTGGGGTAACTGGCCAAGTACAACTGGGGAGAGAAAGGGGAAAAGTGCTCTTAACCAGTGGATTTCAACTTGAGTCCTCTAGACCCAGAATGAAACTAGTTTTCTGTTCTGCTACATCTTCCAGTCACCTCATCAGGGCGGTTTAGATGTGGAACAACAGATGGATGTAGAGAACTACCAGCTAGAACTGCAGAACAGGAGTACTGGTGGTGCCTGAGGACTGAAAATAAGAGCCACTGCTTCTGAATGTAACTGGAAAAAGCAAATAAATGTCCTAGCATTGTGTTACATACATTCAAATAATTTCAATAAAAAAATGAAATGAATACATGTTCTAATTATATCGTAAATGCAGCCAAGCAATCCTAATAATAGAGGGGGAAATGTTGGCTTTTTTTTTTTTGCATGATAATAAATGCTTAAGCACCACTATTGGAAAAAGTCATGGACAGGAGACATTTTTTTTTAGAAAAGGGACTATACTTTCAACAACAAACAGATGAAAAAGACCTTTGAGATTTCTGTTCTTAGTGTTTGTATTACTTCGTCACCACTGATGGAAAGTCTCTCCTAAAGTGATGACCCGTCCTCCTTTGTCCCATGTTCTTAAAGTATTACTCTTTATTATTGCAGTAGCAATGGTGTTTCTGCCCTATGTGTTTTTTTGTTTCTTCCCAGTGTTATATATACACTGTTGTGTTTGTTTGGTTCATGTGGAATCCCAGAAGTGGGTTTGCTGGGATATTCAAATATTGTAAGTTTAGGTAGAAATAATTTAACAGATTCAATGACTTTGTTTCCATTTTAAATTGGCTGAATTGAGCCTAGCTCTGTTCGTGAGCACATCGTTGGTTCCTTCATCGCTACTCATCGATTACGAGCTGGAATCGGCTGCACATGTGCAGACTATCCAGGTCATTCAACACATGAAGACAGAGGCTGGATTTGCAGAGACATTCCCTGTGGCTGCTGATACACCAGAAGGTCACACTGTCACACATTCCCCATGTGAAACCCTATCTCTCCACCGAAGCTTAGTGGACATCCCTGTGCAGATCTATAAATATAAACATGTGTGTCCATCTGTCCTGAGTGTGCCATTCAGACGTTGTATCAGCCTTTCAGCGTTTTCCCAGGCAAAACTAGGACAGGTAGAATACTGGGACTGATTTTTGCCATCTTGGTGCCATTCTAGATATACCGAATGTTGAGTCAGTTCATCTGGATGCAACGTTTTTGTTGCTCTCTCAATAAACGTTGTGTCCAGATGAACTGTTTCAACGTTGTGTGATTTCCTTATCTGGATTACTGAGCATGCATGAAGACATCTTAGATGCAAGTTGTGGACAAAGTCACTCATTTGTGATCGATGGTCAGCGGTGGTTCAGTGTGACAGGGTTAAGGACGGCTGATAGAGGGTGAGCCACTGAGTCGTACGCTCAGCCAGACATGTAGCAGTGACAGAACATTTGGACTAAGATGGTCAGAAACACTGCCCATCTGAAACAATGATCTAATGGAGACCACCTCTACAACCAACTCAATTTTCTTCTCTTCTCTTCTCTTCTCTTCTCATCTCTCTTTTCTCTTGTCTTCTCTTTTCGTGTCTCTTCTCTTCTCTTTTCTTCTCATCTCTCTTTTCTCTTGTCTTCTCTTTTCTTGTCTCTTCTCTTTTCTTATTCTCATCTCTTCTCGTCTCTTCTCTTCCTCTCGTCTCTCTTTTCTCTTGTCTTCTCTTCTCTTGTCTCTTCTCTTGTCTCTTCTCTTCTCTGATCTCTTCTCTTCTTCTCTTGTCTCTTCTCTTCTCTTCTCTTGTCTCTTCTCTTCTTGTCTCTTCTCTTCTCTTCTCTTGTCTCTTCTCTTGTCTCTGATCACTTCTCTTCTGTGATCTCTTCTCTTCTTGTCTCTTCTCTTCTTCTCTTCTCTTGTCTTCTCCTCATCTCTCTTTTCTTCTCTTCTCATCTCTTCTCTTCTTGTCTCTTCTCTTCGCGTGTCTCTTCTCATCTTGTCTCTTCTCTTCTTTTCTTATTCTCATCTCTTCTTCTCTCATCTCTTCTTGTCTCTTCTCTTCTTCTCTTGTCGCATCTCGTCTCATCTCTTGTCTTGTCTTGTCTTGTCTTAATCCACCTCTAGCTGCTAACAGCAAGTGGATCCGGGTCCATCCTGAGTGCGGTTACAACCTGGTGAACTCTCCCCATCTGAAACCAGCCTGGGTCCTGGACAGGGCCCTGTGGCACCTCAGCTGTGATATTGCTGATGGGAAGTATGCTGAGAAAGGTGTGCCAGGGCTCATTCAGAACGAACAGCACATAAATGTGAGTTTGGCTCCCCAGTTCGGTCCGCTTCTTTTTGTGTGAGATAGTTCATGTGAAAAAGATATATTCCGGCAACTAGTTCCGAGCCCTAAGGCTAAATATAAAAAGTCCTATGTCTTCACCACAGTGCATGCATACTGGTGCAACATGAGGGCATAGATGCTCTACTTCACCTTTCCATACAATACCCCTACATCCTGTGGTCACCATGAAAAGTAACATATTTTGAGTTGTTTGGCAGCACACTGTAAACCTGGGGCTGTGTTGTAGTTTATCATTATCCAGCATTGTGACGGGTAGAGTTGTACAAATAAAGGCTAGTCAATACTGACAAAATCAAATATCACAATATTTTTGACTAAATACTTTGATAATGATGATGTGACAATACTTTGGCAATGACAAATGGTACTTTCATGAGACAGCACAGCAGTAAATATTGATAAATGATCACTGGTAATGTGGATATGATGAACAAGCAGGTAGAGCTATTCATTGTTTATTTCACTAAAACAGTGGAATAAGTTCAGAAAATGGTCTCACTTTACTGTAATGGAGCTTTTAAGACCAGGGAAAGACAACATGTACATTCTATCACCGTATTATCAGAAGCCCACAACACATCTAGACTCACATCACCATGTCCATATTATACCCATATCCCATGTTCATATGCGCTGATAACATTCATCATCACACCTTCGATTTCCAGCTTCATACTCATCACTCTGTCACCTCCAGCACACTCTTGACATACTCTTCCTTCAGAATTACCCTACCCCATTACTCCTCCCATTCACAGCATGGTAGAGGAGTTTGAACCCACCTCCGATACTCCTGGCCTTACTCCCCTTCCACCTGGTCTCTTGCACACACAGTATGCCTACCTTTCTTCTGGGTGTCAGTCAGCCAAGCACACATGATCTTCTTGTTTAGATTTAGTTGTTCCAGACCATTACCCCAGCTCTTTCTCCATTTTAATCACTGCTGTTTTCCTGTTATAAAGACTCAACAGTTTATTTTATTTCATTTGACTAACCATAATAAACCTGGCCCAATTTATTTAATTTTACACACTTGGATTTTGTGTCACATGAAGCCAAAATAATTGATGCCAGGAGGGATGTTGAATTATTTATTTTTTTCGACCCCCCCCCTTTCCCCCCCAATTGTACTTGGCCAGTTACCCCACTCTTCCGAGCCGTCCTGGTCTCTGCTCCACCCCCTCTGCTGATCCGGGGAGGGCTGCAGACTACCACATGCCTCCTCCCATACATGTGGAGTCCCCAGCCGCTTCTTTTCACCTGACAGTGAGGAGTTTCACCAGGGGGACATAGCGCGTGGGAGGATCACGCTATTTCCCCCAGTTCCCCCTCCACCCTGAACAGGCGCCATGACCGACCAGAGGAGGCGCTAGTGCAGCGACCAAGACATATACACACATCTGGCTTCCCACCCGCAGACACAGCCAATTGTGTCTGTAGGGACACCTGACCAAGCCGGAAGTAACGTGGGGATTCGAACCAGTGATCCCCGTGTTGGTAGGCAACAGAATAGACCGCTGTGCTACCCGAACGCCCTGGGGATCTTGAATTATTTGATGACCAGACCTAACATAAATTGAACTCATCAGCAACTGGAAATTTGAAATTGGGTAACTTGTTCAAAGTGGCATTTATCATAGTGTCCCCGGATTAAGTGATTTGACCAGTGTTGTTTGTACTTTGTGTGTGTGTGTGTGTGTGTGTGTGTGTGTGTGTGTGTGTGTGTGTGTGTGTGTGTGTGTGTGTGTGTGTGTATTTGTGTTTGTGTTTGTCACCCAGGCCCTGCGCAGTCTCCTGTGGAAGGAGGTGTATCCCAGGATCAAGCTGTGGGAGTTCCTGCAAGTTAATGTGGAGAAGGCAGTGGAGCAGTTCAGGAAATTGCTGCAGGCTGGTGAGAGACACTGGAGCAGGTGTATTATGTCCATGACGAGCAGCTGGAGAGCTAGGTTTAGGTCAACAGGAGCTCAGTCAGGCAATCCATTAAAGGGTCATGAAACCCCCACTTTCATTTCCTCTCCACCCAACCCACACCGCAGTCAACGGGTGTGGAGAGCAACAATGGTGAGGCGGGGGAAATAAAGCTGTATCTTGCAGTCCAAAAAAAATCAGGGGATGATAGGCTGAAGTGTGCATGCAGAAGAAACTGGATAGAGCCACACATTGTGTGAAATGTATTTATACCAGGGGTATGGACAATTTAGCATAATGGTGGCATGCTTATTGAGCATGCATAAAGACATGCTTTCTGAGGGTTTTGTGTGGGCCTTTTTAGCAGAAAAAGCTACAAGAGCTGGGGTTATAGTCTTATGGCTGCAGCGGGCAATGCTCCTTAACATCATCTGGAGGACTGCACTGCAACTCGCTGACCTTGGGTTGCTTTGGGGTTATGTTTTATTGGAGGTTATGCTTTCTCTCCTGCTCCAAACTGGCTGCTTTGTTAATCCGTTCAGTCAGCATTTCGTCATTGACTGTGGCATCATCCAGGTAAGGTTTAATGTGAAACTTAACGCTGTCACTTTAGAGCCCTGTCGCAACTGACCTGAGAAACGTCTTCCTGATTAACTCTGGGTTATACTGCTGCCCAGCATCTTCCTCTCTGGATGCAAAAAGCCATCTATCCTTAAGCTCAATGGCTCTGAAAAAAAAAAAAGATTTCTGGGCAGATTCTTTTGGGTCTTGGGAGATAGTGGTCAGTTTTTAATATAGAGTTGAACTATTCTCTCCCTTATAATGTCCCTTCAATATAGTTTTCAGTTTTGGGAGAGTTGAGTCACATTTGATCTCTAACATATCATGCAGCTTTAGTCCTGGGCTAATAGCCCTAATGACTGCACCAGTGATTTCTGATTCCAGATAGCCTTTGCAAACCCCTAACTCAATCTGATGCATTAAGTTTGCATATGAGAGTTATATTTGCTGTTTCCTTTCACCTACTTGGCCACTTATGCAAAATTCTCTACATATGGGACTTTGTTTGGGGACTTTGTTTTGGGTGAAGGGATGCACAGGAGCATACGAGTGAGGATCAGGAATATTCAGCTTTCATTTCTTCCACTGGAGCTTCATGGGCATCTCTTTTTTGCTCGCGAGGAATGGGCTCCAAGCCAGGGATATCTTCACCCGTTCGATCTCCTAAACCCTAATTGAAAGATGAAAGGCTATGGGTATACTGCCTAGCTGCCTCATCCTCTCTAACATGCTCCATCTCATCTAGCTCCTGTTCCACCAACCTGATGAGAGCTCTTTTGCTCTTTTGAGCAGTTTCTTCATCGTCATCCTTACAATATTTAGGATTCAGACCTCTAACAGCTGGTCCTGCTAAAGACAACTCGGGGCTGCACTTGCACTCTCCTGAAGTTCATCCAGCTTCATTTTGTCTGTGAGGCGCTCTGTGGCTTGCTTTGCTTGCACTCGGGTTCGACTGACTAGAGATGGCTCCTCTCTTTCTCTGCTTGTCTCTAAAAGACCACCTCCTGGCTGGCTCACCAGACTATGTTGCCCTTCAGTTGGTCAAAGAAGACACAACATCTGGAAAATATGGTGGTGAAACACTGTTTTACACGTGTTGCTTGGCAACAGGTGGGAACTTGCTAACAGGACAAAATAAAATATTTAAATAAAATAATAAAGAGATATAAATAAAATAGTCACAAAAGGTCAGCCTGTGATCAAGTAAGTACCACAAAATGACTCAAAACATTTACCACTCACAGCATGTTTTTTTTCTATACCTCTGTAACATTCAGAACAACGCTATATGTTAACTAAAACAAAATGGCTTCTCTCACAGAGTATTTGTAATACAAATTATCCAGAATGCTAGTGCTTTATCATCATTAATAAACATTTGACCATTAAATGACCAGTTAATAAACATCTGACTTTGGGGCGGCACGGTTAGCACTGGGCCACCAGCAAGAAGGTCCTGGGTTCGAACTCTAGGCTGTCCCAGGTCCTTTCTGTGTGGAGTTTGCATGTCTCCCTGTTTCTGTGTGGGTTTCCTCTGCGTGCTCCGGTTTCCTCCCACCATCAAACGACATGCATGTCTGTGCCCCTGAGCAAGGCAATGGAGAGAAGAACTGGAGTCGGTCCCTGGGTGCTGCAGCTGCCCACTGCTCCTATACAGTAGGATGCAGAGAACAAATTCATTGTAGGAATACAATGACAAAATAAAGTGGCTTTCTTTCTGTTCTTTCTTGTTTAATAGATTCAACCCTGTTGTCCCATGTAACTCAGCTGGAAAATGTGGTGGTAAACACTGTTTTACTCGTGTTGCTCAGCAATGTATTTCACAGGCAGAAACTTGCAAGTACTAACTGGAAGTGCAAGTTTGCCGCATTACTGTCTGAGCAACAGCCAGAAATTGTGACATTACCCCCACCTGCTGGTCAAAACACACAACTGCGCTACAACACATTTCTAGATAAACACAGCTACCAAACAATGAACAAATGAAGAAAATAAAATTGAAAATTAAAAATAATTACTAAAATTGAATCTCTCATCTAAAGTTTACTGGGATGCATTAAAATTAAATAGAGATCTGTTTATACATCTCATAGAGGCAAACATGCCATGTCTCAAGTATCATAATTTACAACAAATCTCAAAGTGTTGAAAGATATTCAGTCTTAATGGGCAGCATGTGTGGGTCTTTCCCCATCCAGGCAGTAGTGCTGAGCAATCCATTCCTAATGGGACGAAGGAGCTGAAGGTTGTGCAGGATCATCAGTACAGACGCTTTGGAAACACCGTAGACATGACCTCTGCTCTTAGCTCCTTCAGACCTCAAAGGTAACTCTGGTACCTCTCTGAGATACCAATCCCTACACTTTCCAACTATGTTGAACCATTCAAACACAAAACCAGGTTTGTTTGTTTGTTTGTTTTTTAAGTAAATTGCTGTGAAGTTGATTCATGGGTCATGTATTGGTCAGCCAGAGTCTCTTTATGATTTAGACATGTCAAGACATAGCAACATTTATTAAAAAAAAAAAACGTATTGATATACTGTCTTGATGCATGCTCTGTAATCAGGTCAGGGAATCCCAGAAAGTTGAATCAGTTTATCTGGACGCAATGTTTAGTGGGATAAACCTTTTGTCACTCATCTAAGTGACTTCGTCAATCTCAGCTGACTGCAGATATCACCGACCTTATAAACAGGGATGCTGGTCGCTGTCTTCCAGGCCTGTGGAGCAAAGCTTGTTTTGAGGAATATTTAGAGCAGCTGGGTGAAGATAAATCCCAGTTGGGCCACATATTCCTTCAGAATCTTCCCCTTGAGTCATCTGTGCCAGAAGCCTTGTGGGGATTGACCTTTTGAAACACAGAGATGACCTCAGTTTCCTGCAGGATCATAGGGTGAAGGGTCATTCCAGTGTAGACAGCCTCATCCATTACTAAAGTCCCGTTTATCAAATCTGAAATAAAATGAGTTCAGATTATTTGAGAGTGAGGGGAGTCATCACACTGAGGGGCTGGTTTCTGCTGCCTGTCCATCATTTTGTTCAATCCCCTCGAGGTATCTCTTGCATTACAAGTTCTCAGTTTCTCCTCAACTTTGTGCTTATATTATGTCTGTGCTTTTCTGATCATGTGTCCTATCTCCTTGTTTCTCTCTTTCACTTTTTTGGGAGTCACCCTGCAATAGGAAGGTTTCCGTGCAACATCATCACAGAGATGTGTGCACAACTAAGGGGCAGAAAGCAGCTACAGCGCAGATATTTTAACCAAGATATAGCTCAGATACAGCAGAGATGGCGTGCAGTTGTTGTGCAATAAACCGCACAAACCGCCAAAAGGATGGGTGGAAAATTTTCAACATTTTCATTGTGAACCACTTTGGTACACTACATTACATTACAGTCATTTAGCCGATGCTTTTATCCAAAGCGACTTACAATAAGTGCATCATTTAACGTAGAAAATCAGGAGAACTGCTAGTCATCAGAGGTCATTAGTGCATCTTCTCTCTAAACAAGCATCTAAGAACAAAACCAGTGCTAAAGTAAAAGCGCAAGAAAGAGATTTTTTTGTTTTTTAAATGTGTGAATACAATAAGTGGTAAGAGCAAGTAACAGGGTACCAGTAGTTCTTGAAGAAGTGAGTTTTCAACCTGCACCGAAAGATGGGCAGCGACTCCGCTGTCCTGACATCAGTGGGGAGTTCATTCCCACACTTTGGGGCCAGGACAGAAAAGAGCCATGACCGGGTCGATCGGCAGCAAGGGCCTCTGAGCGACGGGGCAACCAGGCGTCCCATGGCAGCAGAGTGAAGTGGTTGGGCAGGGTTGTAGGGCTTGACCATGGCCTGGAGATAGGAAGGAGCTGTTCCTTTCACTGCCCTGTACGCTAGCACCAGAGTCTTAAAATGGATGTGAGCAGCTACTGGGAACCAGTATAGGGACATGAGAAGGGGAGTTGTGTGGGAGAACTTAGGGCGGTTGAACACCAGACGAGCTGCAGCTTTCTGAACAAGTTCCAGAGGTCTGATGGCCGACACTGGGGTGGCAGCAAGGAGGTAGTTGCTGTAGTCCAGCCGGGAGATGACCAGAGCCTGGATGAGCACTTGTGCCGTCTCCTCAGTGAGGAATGGATGAATCCTCCTGATGGTATAGAGGAGAAATCTGCAGGAGCGAGCAACCGATGCAACATTTGCAGCAAACGACAGTTGGTCATCCAGGATCACACCCAGATTCCTCACAGTCCGAGTTGGCATCACCACATTGTTGTCAATGGTGATGGCCAGGTCTCGGTGTGGGCAACCTTTTCCCGGGAGGAACATCAGCTCTGTCTTGTCCAGATTGAGCTTCAGGTGGTGTGTCGCCATCCACTGAAAGATGTCAGTCAAGCACGCAGCAATGCGTGTCTCTACTTGTGTGACAGAGGGAGGAAAGGACAAGATCAGCTGGGTGTCATTGGCATACCAATGGTAAGAGAAGTCGTACGAGCAGATAACAGAACCCAGGGATGTTGTGTATAGGGAGAACAGGAGAGGACCCAGAACCGAACCTTGTGGAACGCCTGTAGTCAGGCTCCAACACAGATCCCCTCCATGTCAGCTGGTAGGAGCGATCCGTCAGGTAGGATGCAAACATTGAGAATGAAGAGCCTCTGACACCCAGCCCCTCGAGGGTAGAGAGGAGGATCTGGTGGTTCACTGTGTCGAACGCAGCTGACAGGTCCAGGAGTATCAGGACAGAGGAGAGAGGGTTTGCTGTCGCAGAGTGCAGCGAACCTGTCACTGCAAGGAGGGCCGCCTCTGTCGAGTGATCCACCTTGAACCCACACTGGTTGGGTTGCAGGAGGTTGTTCTGGTGGAGGTGCAAAGAAAGTTGGTTAAAGACAGCACGTTCGAGAGTTTTGGATAGAAAGGGTAGAAGGGAAACCGGTCTGTAATTTTTGACGTTAGAGAGGTTAAGTGATGGTTTCTTGAGAAGGGGGGTGACTCTAGTAGTCTTAGAGGCAGATGGAAAGCATCCTGCCTGGAGGGAGGTGTTGATGAGGTGGGTTAGCAAGGGAAGGAGTTCAGGTGCTATAGACTGAAGAAGAGGGGAGGGGACCGGGTCAAGGGAGCATGTGGTGGGGCGACTGGATGTGATGAGGTTGAGGACCTTGTCAGGGGAGAGGGGAGTGAGGTGGGACAGGGTAGCTCTCAAAAGATTATGTAGCTCATAATCTTTTGAGAGCTACCAAAGTGGTTTTGCCCCCTGGCTGCGCACGCACCCAGTAATGTTTGTAAACAGAAAAACCGTCTTTAAGGCGATTGATTGTTGATTGTTATCACTTGATCAAATTGGTGTCTGTGTCTAGCAGGGCCAACAACCAGCATCTCAGTGTTGTCTAAATTTAAAAGTGTTACGGCTCGCCCACCTCGCGCCGTGGCTCGCCCACCCCACGCCGGCAGCCAATCAGCTTGTCAGGGCCGGGCTTAGTTGTCAGGGCTGAGCTTAAGTTTGCTGGTCTCCCAGCACCCGTTGTCAGTTCGTGCCGTAACCTCCTTGCAGGAGTGGTTACTCGTCCCTCCCGGTGCATTTCTCTCCAAGTTTATCTCAGCCCTTGGTTTACTGTTTTCTTTGTGAAGTTTCCCTGTGGAAGTATCCTGCCGTGTTCCCAGTTTGGATTTACTCATGAGTTTTTTCTTGGACTTCCTGTTTTCTTAGTCGCTCATTGCCCTCCTGTGTTGACCATTGTATGAGCTAGTAATAAAGTACGCCAGTTTCGGCTAACCCCATCTCTGCCTGGTGTCTTCCACAAACCCTAACAAAAAGTAGAAAATCCAGTGACATCCAATATTTCACAGCAGCCAAGCAGGCCTCTAAATAATAATAATAATAATACATTTTATTTGTGGGTGCCTTTCAGAGCACACAATGACACCTTACAGAACACAGTTAAAAAAATTTGTCATTTGAGTTTGATCATCAGCCCTTACAGGCACATACAGCTGAATATTACCAGCATAGCAATAGAAATGTATTTCATGACTCTGTAAAATTTGGCCAAGGCAAAATATAAAGAGAAAAAAGTAGAGGGCCAAGAACGGAGCCCTGAAGTATGCCGTATTTAACATCAGATAATTTTGATGTAATATTATTATAGCAGACACAATGTGTTCTTCCAGATAGTAAGTAGAACTTAATCCAAGAGAGAGCTAAACCAGAGACACCAAAATTACAATTTAATCTGTCTAATAGTATACAGTGATCAATGGTGTCAAAGGCTGCACTGAGGTCCAGTAGTAGAAGTGCAGAGTGGAATAGTGGAATGAGAGTCCATAGCTAGTAGAAGATTGTTCACCACTTTGGTCAGAGCATTTTCAGTGGAGTGACAGGCCCTGAAAGCTTATATGAAAGCTTCATTTTTATAGTTAACATCTGCTAGCATCTCTTCTGAATGGACTTTTGTCAGTGAGCCATGGGACCCAGGTGTAGTCAGCCATTTTTAGTTTGGTCATGATTCTGATCTTCAGCTCTGTGGATTTAGCTAATGTTGTTGGTAGAGTTATGTCAGTTGCTTCTTTAACCTTGTGCTCCTGCCTCAGGGGCAGCCCTTCATCTCCACACTGCCTTCCATGCTGTTGAGTCATATGACCGTTCTATTGGAGCCTCTCGGTTTCCAGCTGTGATAGTAGCTTCCTTCTATCGATGTTTGAGCACACACACCTATCTGTATCGATATTCCGCTCCTCATTAGTTGAGCACTTATAACAACACCATTGACGGTTTCAGGGAAAAAAACCTGCTATATATATAATTTTTTATATGTATAGATAATGCACTGTAGTTATTCTGTTTGTTCTCTGTTTGTCTGTCTGTCTGTCTCGCTCTCTCTTTCATGTCCTCTTTCTCTGTTTGTTTGACTATATTCAAGTTCCAGCCCATCACACATTCTAGAATGTTGCAACTGGTTCAAGAGTAGAGTGGAAGAGCACAATATGGAATGCTACAAGGAGATGCACTACCATGCAGAACAGGTGTGTATGTGTGTGTCCTGCACAGACTATGGATAGCCTGTTTCTTTTTTGTTTTAGTTTTCTATTTAAAGTCAGACTGAAATTGAAAGACTAATGAATATTTCTTAAATCCGTTGTGACTGTGATCATCATGCATTTTGGACTACTGTAAAGAATATAAACGTACAGAAGCAAGAATTCAGTTTTCCTACTTTTCTCTTTTTTAAAGAGCTCCTGCTAGTTCAGCTTCTCATAGCTGATCTTTTCTTTGGACATGCATGATGTCATCAGACATGCTCATACACATACAGCCAATCAAATCATCAGAATAGGAAACCCCGCCCACCTTTACAGCCAATTTGTTACTCAAACGGCATTTCATGAATATTACAGATTACTAAACCACTCCCTCACAGTTATTGATACAAAAGAGAACAGTTATGGATAAAGGTATAAAAAAGATACAATATTTGTCATGTACTAATGAAGCATTTTTGTGGAATGTTTTATAATATTTTCAAAGTTTTTAGACATGAAAAGGTAAATGTGATTACTGAGTCCAGTTTGACTCCTAATTATGTGAAAACTCTTTGGAAACCCACCACTGTTTTCCCTTCTCAGGCTTCCAACTGCATTGTGGGAACAGTGTTTTATCAGCGCTTGGCAGACCACGGGCCTAAGCTGGGGCCGGTCACAAGGAAGGACCCTCTTGTTACCAAGTAGTCCACTCTTCATGTCTCGAACTTACTCATGTTGAGAAGCTGTTCATGTTGTCAACACATTCACATGGAGTTCTCTCTTTAAAGAAGGACTGTTGAAAGTGGTGGTCCTCTTTTGCGGAGGTCAGGGGTTCGACTCTAAAGAGTCCATGACAGGGTCCGCGGTGGCGTAGCGGTCTAAGCATCGGCTTGGTGTCGATGCAGTTGCCCACTGGGGACTGGGGTTCGCGCCCCGGTCTCGTCAGATCCGACTATGGCCGGACTCGATGAAGCAGCAATCATTGGCAACGCTGTCTTCGGGAGGGGGGCGGAGTCGGCTTGTGTTCGTCATGTGAATGCGTCTCTGTGTGTGTCGGAAAAACAGTGGTTCGGCTTGGATTCGCCTTGTCACGAAAGTGGGGAGGCATCTCCTTCGAGACTGCCGGCCGGAGAGATGCAGTTGGCGAACGCATGCAATACGAGGGTGGGTGTTTGAATTAAAATAGGGATCAATTGGCCACTAAATTGGGAGAAAAAAGGGAAAAATCAGAAATAAATTTATATAAAAAAATAAAGAGTCCATGTGATGTTAAGGACTGCATTTTTAATTGAATTTTAAACCTGCTTATTATAAAACAGATTTTAACTTCCAACCTGCTCAGCTCATTGAAGAGACAAAAAATCAGCAACTAGGGAAATATTTCAGCACTGCTGGTTGATCACATGGTGTTGCATCCTGGTGTTAAACTGCCAATTAGAAAAACGTGGTATTTTGACACAGGAGATGCTAGGATGACAGAAATTGTAGCTATTATAACCAACCCATCACCAATAATCATCAGTGCTCAAGAAATTAAACAATTAAATTGCAGACATAAATTAACCGGAAGGACCAAGACGGTCATTTGTAAAAAAAAAAAAGATACAGACCCACCGCTTCCTGAATTATCCTAAAATTGCATATATATATGCATTTAAAATAAGTTTTAGATCAGTTGCACAAAAAAGTTGGGATAAGATCTACCTAAAACGACCATGAGCGGTCAAAATGACGGCTCATAATTTGTGTGTGTGATCGTGTGCTTTGTGTCAGTATTTATGACGTGTGTTGGTCGCGTCATTTCCTTCATGAAGTTCATTGCTGTGTCTTAGAAACACACTAGCATTCTCCAGCAGAGAAATAGTCTAAACTTAATTTTTGATTATTCCAACATGACTGGTTACAGACACTGTTACAGACGCACCATGACTACCACCGAGGCTGTATTTACAGACGTTGGACAGCGGCCATTTTAAATTGTTTGAAAAATAGTATTAAAGTTGTTAAAATGTTAATTTCAGTATCAGTTAGTTTCATAACAGACATACTAACATATGTAATGCATTAATATCTCAACTGGGTCTTTATCTTGACAGAATATAGAGTTTAAAAACTGTGACAGTGAAAATGACCACTCACGGTCGTTCTAGTAGTTTCTAAGTTCCGGTCGTTGTTTGGGACTGTTTCAATATTTCTTTTCAGTTCTTTTTATACATTTTACGTTTCATAGGCCTTGTTACGTTTGTTAGATTAGCAATGTATGTTTTCCATTTTGTTTTTCAGGTAATATTTTCACTTTTTTCAGTTTTGCTATTCAAGTTCCACCATGTCTCTCTGAAGTTTAAACTGTTTAAAAATAGTATTATAGTTGTTAACATGTTAATTTTGGTGTCAGTCGTTTCCTAACAGACACGCTAACAGATGTAATGCATTAATATCTCGAGTGGGTATTTATCTTGACACAATATAGAGTTTAAAAACCGGCCGTCAATTTGCCCGCCCATGGTTGTTTTAGGTAGGAGTGACATCCCGGTTGCTCTAGTGTTAAACGCTGGTGTTGACATGTACTTTACTTCAAACCCCAGCTTGAGGAGTTTTGGTCATATGGTATTTGTTCATGTGATATTTTGTTTCTCAAAAGCAGTGTGAATGTGTGACCTTCTGCCGCTCCAGGTATTTTACCTTTCCATTCGATGACATCACCTTTGACCAAGAGATGCAGCTGATGAGCCAGATTGACAAAGCGTGTCATCTGCTGGCGCTCAATGGCTGGGTGATGGGCGATGACCCCCTCAGGAACTTTGCTGAACCAGGTTAGTAAACCAGGAGGTTACCAGGTTAGTAAATCAGCAGGTTACCAGGTTAGTAACCAGGTTAGTAAATCAGAAGGTTACCAGGTTAGTTACCAGGTTGGTAAATCAGCAGGTTACCAGGTTAGTTACCAGGTTAGTAAATCAGCAGGTTACCAGGTTAGTAACCAGGTTAGTAAATCAGCAGGTTACCAGGTTAGTAAATCAGAAGGTTACCAGGTTAGTTACCAGGTTGGTAAATCAGCAGGTTACCAGGTTAGTTACCAGGTTGGTAAATCAGCAGGTTACCAGGTTAGTTACCAGGTTAGTAAATCAGCAGGTTACCAGGTTAGTAAATCAGAAGGTTACCAGGTTAGTTACCAGGTTGGTAAATCAGCAGGTTACCAGGTTAGTTACCAGGTTAGTAAATCAGCAGGTTACCAGGTTAGTAACCAGGTTGGTAAATCAGCAGGTTACCAGGTTAGTAAATCAGCAGGTTACCAGGTTAGTAACCAGGTTGGTAAATCAGCAGGTTACCAGGTTAGTAACCAGGTTGGTAAATCAGCAGGTCACCAGGTTAGTAACCCGGTTAGTAATTCAGCAGGTTACCAGGTTAGTAACCGGGTGAGTAAATCAGCAGGTTACCAGGTTAGTTACCAGATTGGTAAATCAACAGGTTACCAGGTTAGTAATTCAGCAGGTTACCAGGTTAGTAACCAGGTTGGTAAATCAGCAGGTTACCAGGTTAGTTACCAGGTTAGTAAATCAGCAGGTTACCAGGTTAGTAACCAGGTTGGTAAATCAGCAGGTTACCAGGTTAGTAACCAGGTTGGTAAATCAGCAGGTCACCAGGTTAGTAACCCGGTTAGTAAATCAGCAGGTTACCAGGTTAGTAATTCAGCAGGTTACCAGGTTAGTAACCCGGTTAGTAAATCAGCAGGTTACCAGGTTAGTAATTCAGCAGGTTACCAGGTTAGTAACCGGGTTAGGAAATCAGGAGGTTGTGTAGGACATTTAGAACAAGTTAACTGACAACTGAAATACAGCTTGTTCTTTTTTTAATTGTGTGGTTAAATAATTATCCTTAGGCGTACATTTTCTTTTTCCATGACAGGGAACACACACAGTATGCACCAGAAGATGGCGCTACATACTGACCTTTCCTCCCCCTTTCAATTACAATTGATACAAGACTGAACTAAAGAAAAGAAGGCTGAATCACCACTAACTGTATTCATTTTCTCTTCTTTCCTGTCATTTCTTCTCTGCTTCCCCCCTCTCTCTCTGCCCCCCTCTCTCTCTGCCCCCCTCTCTCTCTCTGCCCCCCCTCTCTCTGCCCCCCCCTCTCTCTCTATGTCCCCCCTCTCTCTCTTTCTGTATGCTCCCCTTGCACTCTCTCTGCCCCTGTCTTTCTCTATGTCCTCTCTCTCTGTCCCCCCTCTTTCTCTGCCCTCCCTCTCTCTTTCTCTATGCCCTCTCTCGCTCTCTCTCTCTGCCCCCCTCTCTCTCGCTCTCTCTCTCTGCCCCCTCTCTCTGCTGCCTCTCTTTGTGTCCCCCTCTCTGCTCCCCTCTCTCTCTTTCTGTACGCTCCCCTTGCACTCTCTCTGCCCTCCCTCTCTCTTTCTCTATGCCCTCTCGCTCTCTCTCTGCCCTCCCTCTCTCTTTCTCTATGCCCTCTCGCTCTCTCTCTGCCCCCCTCTCTCTTTCTCTCTGCCCTCCCTCTCTCTCTCTCTGCCCCCCTCTCTCTCGCTCTCTCTCTGCCCCCTCTCTCTGCTGCCTCTCTTTGTGTCCCCCTTCTCTGCTGCCTCTCTCTCTTTCTGTACGCTCCCCTTGCACTCTCTCTGCCCCCCCCCTGTCTTTCTCTATGTCCCCTCTCTCTGTCCCCCCTCTGCCCCCTTGCTCTCTCTCTCTGCCCCCCTCGTTCTTTCTCTCGGTCCCCCCTCTTTCTCTGCCATCCCTCTCTCTCTCTGCCCCCTCTCTCTGCTGCCTCTCTTTGTGTCCCCCTCTCTGCTCCCCTCTCTCTCTTTCTGTACGCTCCCCTTGCACTCTCTCTGCCCTCCCTCTCTCTTTCTCTATGCCCTCTCGCTCTCTCTCTGCCCCCCTCTCTCTTTCTCTCTGCCCTCCCTCTCTCTTTCTCTATGCCCTCTCTCTCGCTCTCTCTCTGCCCCCTCTCTCTGCTGCCTCTCTTTGTGTCCCCCTTCTCTGCTCCCCTCTCTCTCTTTCTGTACGCTCCCCTTGCACTCTCTCTGCCCCCCCCCTGTCTTTCTCTATGTCCCCTCTCTCTGTCCCCCCTCTGCCCCCTTGCTCTCTCTCTGCCCCCCTCGTTCTTTCTCTCGGTCCCCCCTCTTTCTCTGCCATCCCTCTCTCTATCTGCTCCCTCCCTCCGTCTTTCTTGTGCTCTCCTCTCTCTCTCTCTCTCTCTCTCTCTCTCTCTCGCATCATCCTTCCCTCTCCCCCCCTCTCATCCCTATGTGTGGTCCCCAGGCTCTAATGTGTACCTCTGCAGGGAGTTGATCTGCTGGGGGGACAGTGTGAAGCTGCGCTACGGTGACAGACCAGAGGACTGTCCTTACCTGTGGGCCCACATGAAGAAGTACACCGAGATCACCGCCAAACACTTCGCTGGAGTCCGTCTGGACAACTGCCACTCCACCCCGCTGCACGTGGCGGAGGTACGCTCAGCCCCTTAACACACACTCTCTCTCTCTCCCTCTCTCCCTCTCTCTCTCTCTCCCTCTCTCCCTCTCTCCCTCTCTCTCTCTCTCTCTCTCTCTCTCTCTCTCTCTCTCTCTCTCTCTCTCTCTCTCTCTCTCTCTCTCTCTGTCTTAAAGCCATTACTTACAAAACATGGACGGTCAAGAGGGTTGATATGTAAAATGGAATGTTCACGGAAACTCATTAACAAAAAAAATCAAAATGGATACTTTTCACATTTACACAAAAGCTAAAGGATGTTTTAAGACACTGTTGTTTGAAACTAAACTCACCAGTAACATTAACACCAGAACAACCACAACCACTATGACCAATCAGAGTTTAAAAAAAAAGAAAAGAAACAGACCTGCCGCTCCCCGACTTCTCCTATATCTGCATTAAAATGAGTTTTAGATCAATTGTGCAAAAAAGTGGTGATAAGATCTACCTAAAACGACCATGAGCGATCACCATGACCGTCTCGTAATGTGCGTGTGTTGGTGGCGTCATGTCAGTATTTATGACGTGTGTTGGTGGCGTCATTTCCTTCGTGAAGTTTGTTGCTGTGTCCTGCAAACACACTAGCGCCCTCCAGTGCAGAGAAATAGTCTACACTTGATTTGTGATTATTGCAACATGTCTGGTTACAGACGCACCATGACTACCACCGAGGCGTTGCGGTATTTACAGGCGCTGGACAGCGGCCATTTTAAATTGTTTAAAAATAGTATTAAAGTTGTTAAAATGTCAATGTTGGTGTCAGTTAGTTTCATAACAGACACACTAACATGTGTAATGCATTAATGTCTCAGCTGGATATTTATCTTGACACATTATAGAGTTTAAAAACCGGCAGTCATTTTGGCCGCCCGTGGTTGTTCTAGGTAGGAGTGACATCCCGGCCGTTCAAGTGTTAAATGTGGTGGTATGAGCCAAAAAACATTTAGGAAACTGTTCACGCTGCAAATGAAACTGCATGGGACATGTTGTAATGTCTTTTTTTTTTAAACATTTCTTCTGGAACTTATTGGGCCGGTTTCACAGACAAGGCTTAAGCCTAGTCCCAGACTAAAATGTCTGTTTGAGTTGTCTTAACTCAAAGTGACTTGCACAGACACATCTTAAAATAATCCTAGATTAAGCCTGTTCTGGATTAAACTAAACCGACTGTGAGAAGGAGGATCATAGTTACTCTAGGACTAAATTGAAGCTTAAATTAATCCTTCAAAGAGGCAGGTTTAATTTCTGCTCAGCAGTTTGCGAGGGAGCATGGACTACTTGGAATATCTAAATGAAGACCAACATGCAATACAGAGGCCAGCCAGACGAGTACTTGTGGATAGCAGTAATCCATTAAATTACTTTGATGAAATAACTTTTCAAGACCGCTTTCGTATGTATAAAGAAAATGCGCTGGAGATCATATCTTTGCTTGATCCTAGACTTTCCTCTCTGTCTCAAAGAGGAAGGCCCTTACCCAGGTCTCTCCAAGTTCTGATCACTTGGAGATTTCTGGCTTCTGGAATGTTTCATCGTGAAACTGGTGATTTATGTGGTGCCAGTGAAGCAACTGTGTGTAGAATAGTTCACAAACTCTGTAGGGCCATTTGTGAACTGAGGAATATTTACATCAAGTTTCCTGATGCTCCTGGCCAAGCCAACTATAAAGTGCAATTCTATGAATATGGGCACTTCCCAGGAGTGATTGGCTGTATAGATGGATGTCATGTTCCCATCAAGTGTCCATCAACTCCTGATGCTGAGGAGTACAGGAACCGCAAGAACTGGTTTTCCATCAATGTTCAGGGTGTATGCACTCCTAATTTAGAGTTTTCTAACATTGTTGCCCGTTGGAAAGGTGCAACTCACGATTCAAGGATTTTTCTCAACTCTTCATTGTGTGCTCAGTTTCAGAGAGGACAACATAGTGGACTACTCCTTGGTGACAGTGGGTATGGTCAGAGTAACTTTTTATTCACCCCATACATAAATCCCACAACAGCTGAACGGCAAAGATACAACAGAGCTCATATCCGCACTAGAGGGCTGGTCGAGCGTATGTTTGGTGTATGGAAAAATCGATTCCAGTGTTTACGCAATACACTTCGTTTTGAGCCAAGAAGATGCTGCAAGGTGATCATTGCTACAGCTGTGCTCCACAACTACCTGAGGCAGCATTGCTGTCCTGATCCTCCAATGGAAGACCAGGATCAAACAGAGGTGCCCATGGCTGAGGCAGGGAATGACCAAAGAGGACTTGCATGCAGAGCTGCTTTCACATTGCAGCACTTCAGTTACATGAGATGCATTTAAATATGGAACGTACTCATTATGGCCTATTTTTGCTTGGATAATGTTTTTCGGTACATGGTGTGCAGCAAATTAAATGAGTGACTAAACCAAAGCTGGTTTAAAATGTAGTTTGTGGTGATTAAAATACTCAAACTCATGAATATGCAAATGACAAAACATTTATTTATTTATACATATATTGTTCATCATGACTGGCAATCAGAATTGTCTCATTACTGTGTCTTTTTTGGATAGCTCTCTCTTCCAACTTCATATCCAATTCAACCTGTAGAATTCTCATTTTCCTTTCATGTTCTTCCTTCAGATATTTCATTTTATGCTCATGAAATTCTCTGGCTAACTTTTCATGCGTGGTCATCTTTTTTGTTCTCTGTTGAGAGGTGGCAGCAGCATCTTCTCTTAAGGATAGTAGATGTAGAGGGCCCACACTCACTGGACACTGCAGGCTCTTCCACACTGCTCAGATTCCTTTCCTCTGGAAAACCAACACTGTTAGAAGCACAAATAAACTCATATGGTCCATAGAACGGAAGGAGAATAAAGCTCGACACAGTCAGTGTAATACATTTACTAAAGGAAGTAACCAATTTACTTTCTTTGGTATGTTTACCATTTGTGCTCAGTTCTTCATCTGAACTCTCCAAATGGTCATCGTCTGGTATACCATCCAGAGGTTGCTGGGGTTCAGTAATTCCAGACAGCAAGTCACTCAATTCATCAGCCTTGTCTTTTTTTGGTGGTCCACCACCAGTTTTAAATCTCTCTCTTCTGGTCTTTGCATTTTTTCTTTTTAAAGCCAGTTTAAGGTTCTTCCACAGAGTCTAAAGGCAGATATCATTCAATATTAGTAATGTCAAAACTATGAATATGATAAATGTGGAATACTGATAATAATGTAGATTTCTCACCTGAAGTTGTTGTACTGTTCTTGTGGTTACATTTTCATTTGCATTGAATTCACTGCACATTGCGGCCCAAGCCTTCTTTTTCTGTTGCTCAGCAGCAGCAGTAGTATGGGTTTTACTTTCAACACCTGGATGGTTTGATAAAATTGGTTTTAGTAGCGTTTTTTCATACTCACTAAAGTTTTTTTGAATGAATTCTTTTTGCCTCTGCCATTGTTCTGTCTCAGGATGCATACCATTAAATTTTGTTTTCGATTCCACTCCGGGTTTTTATGAGCACCATGAGACGAACGGCATGTGCTCATACTTAACCTGACGAGGTTTAACCCAGGTGCTCTCATTTAGACTTACTTATCTTACTCCAGGACTCCATAGTCTTCGACTAACTAAACCGAATTTAAGATGCGTTCATGGAGGCTACTTAAATGTCTTAGTTTAACTAGTATGGATTAAGGACTGATCCTGGCTTGATTTAAGCCCTGTCTGTGAAACCGGCCCATTGTGTTTAATCTTTTAAACTTGAGCAGGATGCCTTTTCATACAGTCAACTCCAAGGTGTCTTCAGAGGTTGTTTCTTGTGAAAGTACAACTCACTGTATTATTCAAATATTCAGACTGCGGTGTACAACTGAACCATTTCATTGATGGCTGATATGACTGGATATTTGGCCAATTTTTTATTCACACTGATCCATAAGGAATTCAGTATGTATGTCAAATCAATATATTGATTTACAAAATTCATTCTTTGCAGAAAAGTTGAATCAGTTGAGCTGGACACAAGGTTTAGTGGGAGAAACATTTCATCACCGGAGAGTGTGCTCCAGTTATCGGGGCATCACATCGTTCAGCCTCCCTGGGAAAGTCTACTCTAGGGTGCTGGAAAGGAGGCTCCAACCGATTGTCGAATCTCGGATCCAGGAGGAACAATGTGGATTCTGTCCTGGCCGTGGAACAACGGACCAACTCTTTACCCTTGCAGAAGTGCGGAGGGGGGCATGGGAGTTTGACTAGCCAGTCTACATGTGTTTTGTGGACTTGGAGAAAGCTTACGACTGTGTACCCCGGGGCACCCTACGGGGGATGCTGCAGTAGTATGGGGTACCGGGGCAGTTGCTACAAGCCATCCAAGAGCTGTGTCCACATTCTCGGCACCAAGTCAAACATGTTTTAGGTGGGTGTCGGACTCCGCCAAGGTTGTCCCTTGTCTCCGATTGTGTTTGTGATATTCATGGACAGGATCTCAAGGCACAGCCAAGGTGAGGAGTGTGTCCATTTTGGGAACCTCAGAATTGCATCTCTGCTCTTGGCAGATGATGTGGTTTTGTTGGCTTCGTCAGAACGCGACCTCCAGCGCCCACTGGGGCGGTCTGCAGCTTAGTGTGAAATGGCTGGGAGGAGAGTCAGCACCTCCAAGTCTGAGGCCATGGTTCTCTACCGGAAAATGGTGGATTGCTCCCTCCGGGTTGGGGGTGAGTTGCTGCCTCAAGTGAAGGAGTTAACGTATCTCGGGGCCTTGCCCTTTTGTTGCATCCAGGTCGGAGAGTACTGCGGGCATCATGTGTGGCTGCCACTTCTCCCTCTCGTAGCCCCCCTTCCCATCCACCCCTGTATGTCTGTGTTATGTTTATCTGTTGTCTTGTTTCACCGCAGTTTATTGTAAAGTGACTTTGAGTGTTAGAAAAGTGGTATAGGAGTTTGATTTTGATTGATTGATTGATTGTTCATGAGTGAGGGTAGGATGGAGCGGGAGATTGACAGGTGGATTGGTGCAGCATCAGCCGAATGCGGACAGTATACCGGACCATTTTGGTGAAGAGGGAGCGGAGCTGGAAGACAAAGCTCTCAATTTACCCGTCAATCTTCATTCCAGCCCTCACCTATGGTCATGAGCTTTGGGTAGTGACCGAAAGGATGAGATCGCGGAAACAAGGGGCTGAAATGAGTTTCCTCCGTAGGGTGTCTGGACTCAGCCTTAGAGGTAGGGTGAGGAGATCAGATATCCAGAGGGAGCTTAGAGTAGAGCTGCTGCTCTTTTGCATCGAAAAGAGCCAGTTGAGGTGGTTTGGGCATCTGATTAGGATGCCTCCTGGGCGCCTTCCTTTGGAGGTTTCTGGGCATGTTTAACTGGGAGGAGACCCTGGGGTAGACCCAGAACTTGCAGGAGGGACTACATGTTCAATCTGGCTTGGGAAAGTCTTTGGATCCCTCAGGAGGAGCTGCGGGGCGTTGCTGGGGAGTGGGACATTTGGAGTGCCCTACTTAGCTTGTTGCCACGGCGACCCAATCCCAGAGAAGCAGCTGATGAGATGAGATGAGAATGTTTCATCACTCATCTCAGTGACTTGGCCTGTAGACGGTGTAGACTGTGGAATACTGGTCTGTAGACGGTGTAGACTGTGGAGTCCTGGTCTGTAGATGGTGTAGACTGTGGAGTCCTGGTCTGTAGATGGTGTAGACTGTGGAATACTGGTCTGTAGATGGTGTGTAGACTGTGGAGTCCTGGTCTGTAGACGGTGTAGACTGTGGAGTCCTGGCCTGTAGATGGTGTAGACTGTGGAATACTGGTCTGTAGACGGTGTAGACTGTGGAGTCCTGGTCTGTAGACGGTGTAGACTGTGGAGTCCTGGTCTGTAGACGGTGTAGACTGTGGAGTCCTGGTCTGTAGATGGTGTAGACTGTGGAGTCCTGGTCTGTAGACGGTGTAGACTGCGGAATACTGGTCTGTAGATGGTGTGTAGACTGTGGAGTCCTGGTCTGTAGATGGTGTAGACTGTGGAGTCCTGGCCTGTAGATGATGTAGACTGTTGAGTCTTGGCCTGTAGATGGTGTAGACTGTGGAGTCCTGGCCTGTAGATGGTGTAGACTGTGGAGTCCTGGCCTGTAGATGATGTAGACTGTGGAGTCCTGGCCTGTAGATGGTGTAGACTGTGGAGTCCTGGTCTGTAGACGGTGTAGACTGCGGAATACTGGTCTGTAGATGGTGTGTAGACTGTGGAGTCCTGGCCTGTAGATGGTGTAGACTGTGGAGTCCTGGCCTGTAGATGATGTAGACTGTGGAGTCCTGGCCTGTAGATGGTGTAGACTGTGGAGTCCTGGTCTGTAGATGGTGTAGACTGTGGAGTCCTGGCCTGTAGATGGTGTAGACTGTGGAGTCCTGACCTGACGTGTTAGCTGTCCTGTGTTGTGTCATCCTCTTGGCCAGCGTCTGTTTACTTTCCCTGATGTACAAGTCACGGCAATCCTCCTGGCACTTAACAGCTACACTAGATTGCTCTGTTTGTGCCGGGGGACCCGGTCCTTGGGGTGGTATGTACTAAGAGTACATCTGTCGCAATCTTACAATGCTGTGATTGCAGCTATTCCCCAATCCTCTTTGAATAGTACAGGTGGCCATTGTAACTCTAATAAATGGTCCTGGCAATTTGCATATGAAACCGGTGTTGGATTGCTAGTTTCAGTCATATGCAACTGTACTGTTTCTACAGTGGGGGATACCTGCAGTCAGCTGAGACTGACAAAGTCACTTAGATGAGTGATGAAACATTTCTCCTATTAAACCTTGTGTCCAGATGAACTGATTCAACTTTTTTGGGATTTCTACACGTGGATTGTTGAGCATCCATCGAGACAAAGTTCTTCCTTGTGAAAGTTTGAAAGTGTGCAAAGTGAGGGAACACAGCGTAGGTTCATAGTGAAGAGAACTAAAGTGTTGTGTGTATGTGTGTATGTGTGTGTGTGTTGGTCTCTGCAGGCGATGCTTGCAGCAGCCAGAGCCATCAGGCCTAACCTCTATGTGATAGCTGAACTCTTTGCCGGCAGTGAGCTCATTGACAATGTCTTTGTAAATCGTCTGGGAATCACAAGTCTGGTGCGAGGTACTGAAAACAATACCGACTGCTTGAGCCAACCTTCTCCTCCTGGTCCAGTGCCTTAGAGTCATTGAAGATGCACACATTGGGCAGAGAAGCTAGAAGTTACATGGCTTACTGTAGAGAACTGCATTATTTGGACTGAGCATGATACTAAATGTGGTTCTTCTCTCATGTTTTCTTTCTCTCTTATTCTTGTTTAATTCTTACTAAACTCAATTCCCTTTGGGTCTGTTGAACTCTGTCCATGTCTAAATGCCTCTTCTTGCATACTTCCTTTCTCTGACAAATCTCTCTCTTATTTCCAAAAACTTTGGTCGTTCCAACTTTTCTGACGAATGGCTTTTAACATGGTGTTTTCTGTCTTCTTGTTTCTCTCTCCTCCCATCTGCTTCATCCATCTGTTTGTCCCCTGTCAAACTCCTCCATCTGCATCTCCCCCGTCAGCCTCCCTACCTTCCTCTCCCTCTCTTTTTCTGTTCCCTGTATCTGTTTCTCCCTGTCTCTCGCCTGTGTTTATGGCATCAACGCTCTATCCACCTCGACCATCTAACTGCATGGTGTGGCGGGCTTCTCCCTGTACTGTGTGCTTGGTGTTTTTTGGGGCCTGTCCTGACCTGTTTTGGGCTCCATAGTACATGCTGGAGCAGGCTCGTGTGCAGAGGCCCGACCTGTATGTGGTGGCTGAACTGTTCACAGGCAGCGAGGAGCTGGATAATGTCTTTGTCACTAAGCTGGGCATTACCTCGCTCATCAGAGGTAAGGAGGGAAAGCAGCCCTATCAACACACAAGCCCAGTGAGTGTGATGCTGGGAGCCAGACACGCCTGCATTCTGTACATAACCTTTTTGTAATTATCAAGAAAAAATTAGATTAGTCTCATCAAACTGAGATTGTATGATGCCGTATTGATTAGGGCTGTGCAGCCACTTTTAAAAAAAACATTTGGCTTTTTAAATTAGACAGCAGTTCTACTGAGCACATCATACATGCTAGTAGTGTCTGATGTGCCCCATAGTCTTGATGTAGAAACATCTGTCCCATGATGTAAATCATGTTGTAATACAAACATGATATTACGCATAAAAACTGCAGCGTGATGTATCATGAAAGTGCAGCAATTCTGCAGATATTTGGAATTAACAAAGAATGAGAAAATGAAGTAACGCTTTTGAATTTGTGGCCATGTCTGTGAAGACATGTTAGATTTTTAATGTTCTGTAAACCACAATAATGTTGAAACAATCATTACAGCCAACTTCATAGTTGATCAAAAAGGAACGCCAGTGACTTTTTTTTATTTTGTCCGTCTGCATGTCTATCTGACTCGCTATATGCCGATGACTACCTGTTTTTCCGACGGTCTTTCTTTATTTCGTTCGTTCTGTTTGTCTGTCTGCTAGAGGCAATGAGTGCAGGTGACAGCCATGAGGAGGGCAGGTTGGTGTACCGCTTTGGAGGGGAGCCAGTCGGTGCCTTTGTCCAGCCCACACTGAGGCCTCTGGTGCCGTCCATCGCCCACGCCATGTTTCTGGATGCCACACACGACAATGAGTGTCCCGTCCAGGTAGGTTGCGTCCGACCTGGTTTCTATTTAACAAGGTTCATCAGAATTGCTTCCTTTTTCATGTCAGTTGGATAAAAGAGCCCTTCACTACCCTGGCCAGTTCAAAAAGACTAGCTGAGATAGAAAGCCACTGGTCTTGTGCCCCCAACCCACAGGCTGGTTGCTATTGCGAGTATGAAAGAGAATATTACATTTACATGAGAACAAGACAGGACACATCATTGAATTATAAAGTTCTGTTGCACAAATGACTCTGTTCCTTAAACCGGCCCCATGGTGAGACATCTTCATCAACTACCGTTCACAGGATTTGTCAAACCAGTAAAGTGGTCCAATGCATTTAGAACCCCGTTATTCAATTTGCAGAAGATCATTGTTTTTATTGACTCTTATTGAACACATTTCCTTGATGTGTGGTTTGCTAACCTGTTGACTGTTGTTGGGCTGCTTTTTAGATCCGCTCAGTCTACGACTCTCTCCCCAGCTCTGCCATCGTGTCCATGGCCTGCTGTGCAACAGGCAGCACCAGAGGATACGATGAGCTGGTACCCCATCAGGTAGGACTGCATCAAACAACCAGCCCATTACAGCATGGCTCAGCAACCAGGGATGAGAATGTGCCCCAACCACTTATCTGCCTTTGTCTTGCTGTTTGCACCAGCAGGTATCCATTATCTGTTATTCAGGATAATGTACACCAGCAAGTATCCAATACCTGTTACTCAGGATAATGTATGTATTAGGTAAAAGGTCATGCTCGTCATGTTACGCATTATCCGTATCTGAACCCACATAGCATGCTTCACTGTTGTTGTTTTCCCATTAGGATGATTATTGTCTGACTGAAATACATTTGGGTCACTGTTACTACTACTGGTACTACTACTACTACTACTACTACTACTACTACTTTCGGCTGCTCCCGTTAGGGGGCGCCACAGCGGATCATCCGTTTCCATTTCTTCCTGTCCTCTGCATCTTCCTCTGTCACACCAGCCACCTGCATGTCCTCCCTCACCACATCCATAAACCTCCTCTTTGGCCTTCCTCTCCTCCTCTTCCCTGGCAGCTCCATATTCAGCATCCTTCTCCCAGTATACCCAGCATCTCTCCTCCCCACATGTCCAAACCATCTCCATCTTGCCTCTCTTGCTTTGTCTCCAAACCGTCCAACCTGAGCGGTCCCTCTAATATACTCGTTCCTAATCCTGTCCTAGAGATTTGGGTCACTAGGTAAAGAAAAAAAGAAGAAGATATAACCAGAATCAGGTTAATTAATTAATTAACTAACTAATCATCTGTTTAGGTAAAAAAAACACCATTTTAGTGAGTTTCCTGACATCTACAGGTTAAAAACCATGTAAAGGTGTAAACATGGCAGGCTGGTCTTGGTACTGTGTGGTGTTAGCATAGCAGTGTAAACACAGCAGCAGATAATAACATTAACAATGGCTCTGTTGGATGTAGGTGTACCAAAGAAGCAGCACTGACAGTACTATTTTCAACTGTTAGTGCTGGTTCTGTGTGTCAGTGCTGATAGGTGTGCCAGTGGGTGTACCTAAATCAAACAGCCATTATTAATAATGCCATGTTTTTAAACCTTTACATGGGTTTTAAATGAAACTTGCTAAATGATCCAGGGTTTAATTATTCTCGAATGAATCAGATAGTTGGCACTAATTTAGATTTTAAAGCAGGTGAATAACAATTTTTCTTCAACATTAAAGGAGGGAAATGTGAAAATATTAACCGATCCTTAAGATTGTGGTTCACGTAATGTCCTGATCCTCACCTGTCCAGATCTCGGTGGTGAACGAGAAGCGCCTGTACTCCTGCTGGAACCCTGAGGCCAAGCCCGCCGATCCACAAGAGGTCAACCTTCAGACGGGCATCATCGCTGCTAAACTGTCCCTCAACAAGCTGCATCAGGAGCTGGCAGCCAAGGGCTTCTCTCAGGTGGGCTGGGCAAGAAAAATATAAAGGTTTCTGTTCCACACTACTACGTGTCCATTTCGGATATCACAGTAATAATCTCTGACATGAATAATTACATTTTTATGATTTTTGTGTATTGTAATCATCCACTGAGTTTTATTTTTGTGCTTACAACTGTTTAAGATAAGTTTAAAAGTAGGTTTAACCAACTGACTCCTCAGAGAGTTATAGACTGGTATTGCAAGAGGGTTTGAGAAGCATGATCTAATTCCATAATGAATGAGCAGCAGAATGAGTAATTGCAAAGTTGTGCAATGTTTACCTGTACAAGTATTTATTAATTAATATGCTATCCACAAACTGACAACATTTAGGGGAAAGATTTGGCCATTTTGAGTTGGAGCTGAGGTTTAATTTGAGGATAAAGAGGATAGATGGTGCGGCACGGTGGTGCAGTGCTTAGTAAGTAAGTAAGTAAGTAAGTAACCTTTATTGTCACTGGACACAAGTGCCAGCGAAATTAACCATCAACCCGTCCGTACATATACACAAACATATACATACAATATGACAAGGGGGGTAGACAGGACAGGAAGACAGGGATGGAAGAAAATACAGCATAACATGAGGAGAGGGGAGGAGAAAAAAAGCAACCCCCAGACTATGGTCCTGTGGGGAGTCCAGTGTGGGAACAGGAGAGAAAACCTCAGCAACATGAGCACATAAATCAGTACACTTTACAACATGAAAGCTCACGACTTGCAACAGGGGAGGGGGGAGGGGGGGTGGAGGAACCCAGCGCTGGCAAGCAGCCATCCGGTCCTGCAGCCGTGGGCGCTAGTCACAGACCCGCTTGTCACACTGGGGCTGCAAAGCGGCGAAGGCGTGGGATGGGGGGGGGGTAGGGGGGCGTGACGTGTGTATGTATGTATGTAAAGTTTGTGTATGTGTAGGCCTGGTGAGTCGCTTCAGCTGGTGTCCCAATCAGTGTCTCAAGTCCGCAGGATTGTCATAGCGATAACACAGCAAGTTGCCATGGAGACTGCCTTGATCAGGCCCCAGACAGAGTCGACAATCAGCAGGTGACTGTTGGAAGCGGGGAAAGGAATGCAAGAGCGTCTCACTGCAGTGTTCTTCCAGGGGAGTTGTTGGTCCAGCAACGGCCTTGGCCGAGGCCAGTGCTGGTTGAGGGGGCCGAAAGCAGATAAGATTGGGATTGTTTGGGCTAAGGGCAAGTGGCCGCATTTCAATTTACCCGACTACGCTCCTTGTCCATTTTGGTCTCCGAAACGATCCATTTGCCTTTGCAAAGCCGTAAGCTTCCCCATGATGTTATCCATATTGCGGTTTATAGCCACCGTCTGAGTGCCAACAGCTCTGCCCGCCGCTTCAGTCATGTCGGGCGGCCTTATGGGGCTTGGACAGCTGTCACCGTTTTCTGTATTCCTCGATAAACCAGGGCAATGCCTAATCCAATCAGCAAAGACCTGTAATCATGGTTCCGAATAGGTAGATGTCCTCAATGTCCTCCACGGAAAGAGCCACCAGGCACACGACCCGCCACCGCTCCCACGCGTCCATCGTGTAGCCGGATGCGAACGTCCCAGCAGGACAATCAGGTTCCCCCGAACCCAAGCTTCTCGTCGAGAAGATGGTGTCAGTTGCGTTGAGAGACCAGTTGATCAAATCCATGATTTTTAGTTTGGAGAGCAGTGCAGAGAGAGTCTCTCAAAGTATAAGACAGTAGACTAGACGAGACAAGAGGAGCAAAGCAGGGAAGGTAAGGGGGAGGAGAGGGAGGGAAAATGCGACCGCCTTCGTTAGCGCGGTCGCCTCACAGTAAGAAGGTCCTGGGTTCGAGCCCCAGGGTAGTCCAACCTTGGGGGTGGTCCTCTGTGTGGAGTTTGCATGTTCTCCCCGTGTCTGTGTGGGTTTCCTCTGGGGCCTCTGGTTTCCTCCCACAGTCCAAAGACATGTAGGTCAGGTGAATCAGCCGTACTACTACATTGTCCCTAGGTGTGTGTGTGTGTGTGTGTGTGTGTGTGTGTGTGTGTGTGTGTGTGTGTGTGTCGGCCCTGTGACAGACTGGTGGCCTGTCCAGGGTGTCTCCCCGCCTGCCGCCCAGTGACTGCTGGGATAGGCTCCAGCATTCCGTGACCCTAAGTAGTATAAGCGGCTTGGATAACGGATGGATGGAGGATGGATGGTGAAGATGCAGAATAAATGTGTTCAATGAAATCTTAAAAAAAAGAAAGAAAAAAAAGTGGCGCCTGAAATTAAAGTATGGTTCAAGTACATTACTTACATTTCCTGCACAGTGAGCATGTTTCATTCCTTGAAGATATTTTGGGCTTTGAAAATGGCATTGTCATCGCATGTACAGTAGAACAAGTTGTGTTTATATTTTCATTACTGGCAGGTTTATGTGGACCAGGTGGATGAAGACGTAGTTGCCGTGACCAGACACTGTCCCAGCAGCCACCAGTCAGTTGTGGCCGTGTCACACACTGCCTTCAAAGACCCAAAGACACACCATTATAGAGAGGATGTGCCACCTATGGTTATCCCAGGTATGCGCACACAGCAGTCATAAAGAACACGTGCACACACACACATGCACATCACAAGCTACATCACAGCGCACACATAAGCAGTCATATACTACAAGTGTGCACACTTGCACATTATTATAGTGTCATACTGTTTCTGATCCCCTTTTACTCACATTCAGCACCCGGCAGTGGTGTCAGGAAAGAAGTTAGTTTGTCAGATTTATGGACGCTGCATCCCCGAACACACAATCTGTCCAGTTATAAACCTCCGTCTGCTCTGACTCGGTCTTCCTCTGAAAAGGTGAGATTGAGGAGGTGGTGCTGGAGGCACGGACCGTGGAGAGAGCCGGCGGCTCCTACGTTAAGGATGAGAAGAGCATCAGTGGTCTGCCGAACTACACCGTAGAGATCCGGGAGCACATTCAGGTAAGATGGGAAGGCGGACTCATGACTTCATAAGAGTAAAACAGCTCTGTGGTGTTCAGGGCACACAAAGGTACTATACTAATACTATCTGTTATCAGGGCAGCACCACTCTTTTTGTTACCTACTTCTTTATACCTGAAGCACTAGCTAGAGACCGAAGCTGGTTGTATCTTTGCAGCTATTGCACTTGGCTCTGGATGAGGGCATCAGCCTGAAACACACCTGGGAAGTGAACTCGCATGCAGTCTGTGGGCTGTATTGTTAAAGACAGGAGAGTGAAGCATGTAGAAACGCTCCAGAAGTGCATGTTTATACTTCTCTTTCTTGCTGACTGTCCAGGGTAGTTTGACTTTACCCTCCCCTGTTCTATATTAAGATGAGCAGAGGGTTGGTTTGTGAAGGTATGGAGAAAATATCCTGTTTTTGGTTGTGCAGCCACTAGTGACGGTTTCTTAAAAAGGGATGCACCACTGTATGCAGTGGACATGCACACACCTGTAACACACAAATGTGCACTCTGACATACACAGGCCTGTGTACAACAGCCATGTTTCTCTTATTCTAATTTCACACAACTGGCTTTTTTGCTTTTTTCTTATCATGCATATATCATTGTCATTAAGCATTTGGGAAGGCGACTCATGATGAAAAGTTTATTCTGACACAAAAGCATGAAAGTGATCCCTGAGATTCAACTCTGCCTTGCAGGTTGAAGTCATTGCTTTTGGTTTGACGTGGGGCTGATGGCGTTTTAAACTGTTTTCCAGCTGGAAGACAGCGAGGTTGTGAAGCAGGCTGACATCACCTCCAGGGGCAGCAGTGAATTTGTCCAGGAGATCGTGTTTGAAAAGCTCACTCCAGGCAGCGTCATCGTCTTCAGGTACATGAACTTGGGTTTTTGAGGTTTGCAGTAAATCATCATGGTTCAAAGATCTGCTAACTAGAGGTACTCTGCTGTGCACCCATACCGCCACAGTGTGGTAGAATCAGCAGTTATTTCTGTGTGGCCCATTCATGAATTAATCACATCACAAGTTCTTCTGTCTTCACCTAACGTTCCAGTACCGACCAGACAGATGGTTCACACGGTTGATCCAATAAAGACTCGAGGGTTGAATACGTTTAGGTTCTGTACTTGGTGTCCTTGTTTATCCAGCTTTCTCATTGAATCCTTTCTTTGTAAAACTGAAACAAAATATAGAAACAAAATACTTCTCATTACAGTTAGTTGTACATGTGGTTATTCGCTTCCACATTACAGGTGTACTGTCGCTAAGTATACATTCACACAGATAAACGATATATTCTCCAGGACATTTCTATAGCAACCACATTGTCAAATAAAACAACTGTAAAAGCATTAAAATAATGAAACACAGTATTTTCAGGTAGGCAATGTCAATTCAATTTGAAGTGAACCTGATCACGTGACCAGCAAACCAGCCACAGCACTTCGCTAACCAGACAGTCTAACATGAATCAGCAAGGCACTAGCTCACTAGTGCCAAACTCAGAAAGGACACATTTGTCATGCAACTATCATCCACATACAACAAATCAAGTTATGCAATACTCACAGGCATGGATTCTCAAAACTTCACCGAGAGAGAATGATGAACTGCACCCTAGCTCCAGTTACGCAACAATTAATTGAGACTGGTGCAACGGAGTTTTATGTAAATTAACAATGACCACTAGAGGGCGCACAACACCATGAAATTATACTTGGAGTTGGACAGATTATATGATTTACCAGCACACATTATGCTTATTTTCATAAGCTTATTGTATTTAAAGTCATGACGTTTAGTGTTGTCATTTTCAGTATGAAAAACAGGCAAGTGTGTCGCATTTCAGAATGCATCCTATAACCCCTGTCTCTCTTGGCCTTGTGTAGGGTGAATCTAGATCCGCAGTCTCAGGAAATGGTGGGCATTCTGCGCCGCCACCTGATCCAGTTCAGCCCTCTCTACAGGACAGGCAGCTTGGCAGATAACAACGCTCCAGCCATACTTACAGCACCACTAGAGACGTATGTATGCCTCGCAAATAAAACACAAGGTGTATGCACCTTTCAAATGAGGTCACAAAATGATTTATAGGCAACAAACCAGAACCAAAAGACGTGTCTGTGAATGTTCTCATTCATCCAGGTCGTCATGGTTCTCCAAAGGAGTTGAATCAAGTGCAACTGGACTTGGTATATATCCGTGAAGACGTTTCGCCTCTCATCCAAGAGGCTTCCTCAGTTCGTGCCTTTCTGACTAGACTTTCAGACTAGCTTGGTCTAGTCAGAAAGGCACGAACTGAGGAAGCCTCTTGGATGAGAGGCAAAACGTCTTCACGGGTATATTCCAAGTCCAGTTGCACTTGATTCAACTCCTTTGAAAGAACCAAAAGCAGATGAAATGGAGAAAAAAAAGAAAGTCACACAAGTTGAAAATGCTGTTTGAAAGGGTTAGAAACAGGCTAATTTTTACGGTTGTGGCTGTATCCCAGTTCATTCCACTCATCTTGCCTTTGTCATTATCCGTTCCCTTCCTGTTTTATTTTGAAGTACTCACCTGTCTTGTCATTTCAGTTCCTGCCCCTGCTTCTGCCACCCGTCAACCCCGTGTCTTCCACACCTGTTCCCCATTCTCTCATTAGCCCCACAGCATTTATACTCCCCTGGGGCCTCATGTATCAATCGTTACTATGGGCAAATTTGTGCGTACACACCCGTGGGATTTTTTAGCCCTGAAGTTTGTCTCAGAGACCAGTGTAGAACCTGGGTAACCCCTGAATCTAGACACCGATTGGCCAACACTGATGTCTTGCAGGCCTGGGTGACTGCTTGTTGCAAGAGGTAGACAGTAGATGTTAGGAGGAAGGAATTACAAATAACCATCATGCTTTGCTACTGCCTGTCAGACAGCTTGAGGGCTAAAAATTCCATGGGTGTGTACGTACACATTTGCCCATAGTAACGATTGATACAGGAGGCCCCTGGTTTCCCTGTGTCCCTGCCAGATTGTCTAGTGTGTGCCATACTGATTCCCTCGTATGCTGACCTCTGCCTGCCTTCTCTCATTAAACCAAGTGTTACTGTGTCATCCTGTCTGTGTGTCCTGAATTTTGGCCCTCCCTGAGTCCATAACAGAACAATCTGGCCAACATGGTCCCAGTGGACACAAACTCCAACAGGCTCTCACCAATCATAGCCTTCTCGTGAGCTGACACTAACAGACCCTCCTCGAAGTGGTGGGGGCACTCCAGAACCTGACAACCAATGTCACCAGCATGGGAGCCCAACTCAACCACATCTACACTTGGCTTTGCCCGCCATAGCCCGGAGCTTAACCAAATCCTCCAGTTCCACCAGCTCTCCAGCCCAGAGAGCCCCAGATTCCCTCACTGGAGCGTTATGCTGGAAACCAGTGTACCTCTGGGGCATTCCTCATGCAGTGCCAGCTAGCGTTTGAGCAGCAACCGCTCACCCATAGCTCAGATAAGTGTAAAATAGCTTATATTGTGGGCTTACGAAAAGGCAGTGCTTTAGACTGTGCATCAGCTGTACGGGAGAGTCCTCTTTTGACAGTTGAAGTTCTTGACCACCTTTTTCCTCACCCTCTGGCAGGGCCCTCTTATTACAGCCGAATATTCAGTTGAATTCAGAACTACTGCTGCTGACTCTGGGTGGAGTGATGAAGCGCTCCAGGGGATATTTGTAAATGGCCTTTATGAACTAGTGAAGGTTGAGTTAGCTGCATGGGACGACTCTGCTGGCCTTGATCCTTTTATTTCCCTGGCCATCAGCCTTGATAATTACCTTCGTGAGTGATTTAGGGAAAAGGTTAGCCATCAACCGCCCCCGTCCACATCTTGCTCCTTCCCACCATCTTTCGCAAAGACAGGCCCAGACCTCACCATTGGCTCAAGATTTTTCCAGCTCCAACACCCCCACCTCTTAGGGACAAGAACACATGCAGGTGGGTCGGGCCTACCTCTTGCCTACTGAACATTGCCAGAGGATGGAGGTGGGAGAATGTATCTACTGCGGTCAAACTGGCCATTTCTTCGCCACTTGTCCCCGCTGGCCAAAAGAGTAGGCTCATGAGTCATGGGGGGGGGGGGTTCTTCTGAGCCATACTACTTCTTCTGTCCCCTGACCCAGGATGAAGCTGGGGGCTACACTTTGCTGGCACCAACAGTCTCCGCCACTGCTTGCTTTAGTGGACTCGGAACTGATGGGTTTCCTATACCCCTTTCACACTGGCCAAAAAAACGGCAAAACCCCACTACTCTCCGCCTTTGGTCAGTGTAAAAAGGCGGTAGTCAGTTGGAGCTCCTTTTGTCACTCCTCGTGCCTACAGTCGACCTCACCTCTACTGAGGCCTCTCTGTCCCCACTCAACCTGAAGTCTCCCGACCTGACAGTCGTTCCCTCTGTCTATCATGATTTGGGCGAAGCTTTCAGCAAATGGTGTGATCTCTAGTGCCCTCCTCATCACCCATACATAGGACTGTGCCATCGACCTCCTTCCCAGAGCCCTTCTGCCCTCCAGTCGCCTATATAATGTCTCCTGTCCTGAGAGAGAGGCTATGGAGAAATGCACTAATAACTCCCTGGCAGCTGGCTGAATCTGCCCCTCTTCTTCTTCTGTTGGAGCAGGGTTCTTCTTTGTGGCCAAGAAAGATAAGTCCCTTCGCCCTTGTATCGATTACAACGGACCAGCAGCTGTTGTGACCAAATGAAGTGCTACCCGGTCTCAACCACAGAGACTGTATTCCAGTTTGGTCTTCTCATCTCAGCTTTTTTATTATCCGTTGCCTTCCTGTTTTATTTTGAAGTACTCGCCTGTCTTGATGTTTCAGTTCCTGCCCCTGCGTTTGCCACCAGTCAACCCCGTGTCTTCCAAACCTGTTCCCCATTCCCTGATTAGCCCCCCAGCATTTGTACTCCCCTGGTTTCCCTGTGTCCCTGGCAGATTGTCTAGTGTGTTTTCCTGCCTAGTTTTCCAGCTTTTTTCCTTGTGAATGTTTGGCTGAGCAGCCCGTGTTTGACTCTACTGCCTGATCTTTGGACTCTGTTTGTTGTCTGCTCTATTGCCTGTTTTGGACTGACTCCCCAATGACCAGCAGGGGTTTCATTTATAAATCAGTGCGTAGGATCCTTACTAAAGGTGTACACGCACACAAAAGCCGAAAATGGCATGCACAAAAAAAAAATCGGACTTGAATGTGTGAGAGGCATCATTATACAATCTGGCTTCAGTTCACCACCTCGCCATCTGTGTTTATGTGCAGGTGCACACATTCTCCCGTCAAGTTTGTTTTTGTAGATCACACATTATCAGTGGGAAGTGGCGTACACAATGGTTAGAAATGAGACCCCGGAACTGTATCTGAACCTTTTTATCCACCTACCTACTCCTTTCCTGTTTGGTCACCTAGCATGCTGATTCCCTGGTGTTCTTATTTGGACCCCCCCTCCCTTTTCTCCCCAATTGTACTTGGCCAATTACCCCACTCGTCCAAGCCGTCCCGGTCTCTGCTCCACCCCTCTGCTGATCCAGGGAGGGTGGCAGACTACCACATGCCTTCTCCCATACATGTGGAGTCACCAGCCGCTTCCTTTCACCTGACAGTGAGGAGTTTCACCGGGGGGACGTAGCACATGGGAGGATCACGCCACTTCCCCCAGGTCCCCCTGCCCCCTGAACAGGCGCCCTGACCGAGCAGAGGAGGCGCTAGTGCAGCGACCAGGACACATCCACATCCGGCTTCCCACCCGCAGACACGGCCAATTGTGTCTGTAGGGACGCTCAACCAAGATGGAGGTAACATGGGGATTCGAGCCGGCGATCCCCGTGTTGGTAGGCAACGGAATAGACTGCCACGCTACCTGGACGTGATTCTCTGGTGTTCTGACCTCTGCCTGCCTTGTGCATTAAACCAAGTGTTGCTGTATCATCCTGTCTGTGTGGTCTGTGTTTGGGTCCTCCCTGAGTCTGTAACACTAATACAATGAGAACAGAATGAGAGAATAGATAATAGATGAAGTAATACTGGTTCTGCAGGCTTGAGATCTTCAGGCACAAAGCACATATTGTAACAAGATGAGGGTTTAGTCAGCAACTATGTTATATCATCAGAATTATAAGCAGTCAAACACATTAAATAAGATCTAAACCAATATGTCATTTTGATACAACTAATCAGAAAAAAATATTGACGTCGAAGTCGCTAATTAGCTTTACCAGTGGATTTTTATTTCTTGTTTTTCTTTACATCTCTCACTTCTCTATTTTTTTCTTCTCTTCCTCATTTCATCTCTGTTGATCCCCTGCCTCACTCCACTCCAGGGTAATGTCCAAGCTGAGCCTGGCTGATATGAACATGCTGCTGTACCGCTGCGACGCCGAGGAAAGAGAGGATGGAGGAGGATGCTACAACGTCCCCTCCTGGCAGCCCCTCAAGTATGGAGGTTTGCAAGGTATGAAAAACACATCCTGTCTGAGCCACACCAGTAGAGTTAGCTTGGAGTGGGTTTCCCAGGTCAAACGGCAGCAGCCGTTTGGCAAACTTTCAGCCTCCGAGTCTGTGGGCTGGCTTGATGCAAGTTTAAGGGCCCAGACACACCAAACCGACTAGCGGCGACGAAGGCCGACTGTTGCATCGCCTCGCATCGCCTGCGTCTGGGCCAGAAAGTAGCATGTGAACACACCACAAAGCCTACAGCTAACGCCCAGCTAGCATGTAGGCTCTGCAGTGATTCGCTAAGCTGGACAGCCAATCAGAGTGATCTCTCTCACCAACGGACTCTGCCAATTCAACATGCTGAATCGGCCAAAAAGCTGCCAACAGGGGTCCGACTAGTGCTGACGGTGTGGGACACCCCACAAAATCTAGCCACAGACGCTCACTGACGACGGCCCGACATTGGTGGACTGGTGTGTCAGGGCCTTAAATGAGAAGACCTTCCATTTTCATATTTCACATTTATTCCAAAGTTTGTGACCTACCAAGCCTAATTCACTATATGTGGTTAAACACCATGCTAGGGCTGGTGTCTGTGATGGCTGAGATCCGTCCTAGGAACGACCTGGGTCACCCGTTTTGTGACAACCTGAGGCAGGGAGATTGGATGATTGACTACATCGCCAGCAGACTGCTGGCCAAGGGAGGAGCGCTGGGAGAGGTGAGCTAGAACACAGTTCGTTATCTGGGTGAGCTTCGCTTATAGTTTGTTGACCAACGAGGCTGAAAAGAGTGGGAATTTCTCTGCAATTAATTTTATTCTCAATCAACTTCTTGGGTCCAAACACACACACACACACACACACACACACACACACACACACACACACACACACACACATACATACACAATTCTTGAGGAACAAACCATATGGCAAGAAGTTACCAGTGAAAAAATAACCCCATAAGCCTCCTACAGACTGAGATTTCAGCAGTCCTATAAGTTGATTGCAAGCCACACTGTGTGATATGGATCTAACAAACTTGGTACGACATCAAGTGTGACGTATATAGACTGTATGATAACACTACTGAATCACAGGCTACGACACAAGTCCACAAAAACACCATCAGCATGCCTGCCGCACCAGCACGCATCATCAGTCTACGCCGCCGGTAGAGCAACATGACGCCAAGCAGGAATCTAGTCCTTTCAGAAGTCGCTGCAGCTCGTTTTGTTTGTTTTGTTGCTGGTTTTGTTTGTTTTGTTGCTGGTTTTGTTTGCTTTGTTGCTGGTTTTGTTTGTTTTGTTGCTGGTTTTGTTTTGTTGCTGGTTTTGTTTGTTTCGTTGCTGGTTTTGTTGACTCCAGGGCATTTGGGTCACAGATGCTAACAGTGTGTTTGTTTGTGTTTAGCGCCAGCAAAGACTCTGCGTGGCGTTGATCAGTGCGTCATGTCGTGCTGCATTTCTATTGGTTGGTTAGAAGACGTAGGTCGTAGCAGCGGTCATACTGTGAGACGGTCGTCCTACATTTCTGACACTGTCAGACTTCTGTCCCAGGCTGTCTTGGGTCACAAGACCGTAATAACGGCCGTCTCTGAACCTGTCTCACAGTGAACCTGTCTCACACTGAACCTGTCTCACACTGAACCTGTCTCACAGTGAACCTGTCTCACACTGAACCTGTCTCACACTGAACCTGTCTCACACTGAACCTGTCTCACAGTGAACCTGTCTCACACTGAACCTGTCTCACAGTGAACCTGTCTCACACTGAACCTGTCCCACAGTGAACCTGTCCCACAGTGAACCTGTCTCACAGTGAACCTGTCTCACACTGAACCTGTCTCACAGTGAACCTGTCTCACACTGAACCTGTCTGACAGTGAACCTGTCTCACAGTGAACCTGTCCCACAGTGAACCTGTCTCACAGTGAACCTGTCCCACAGTGAACCTGTCTCACAGTGAACCTGTCTCACAGTGAACCTGTCCCACAGTGAACCTGTCTCACACTGAACCTGTCTCACAGTGAACCTGTCTCACAGTGAACCTGTCTCACACTGAACCTGTCTCACAGTGAACCTGTCTCACAGTGCGACGTAGGACCACCGTTTTAGAGCCACGACCAAATATATCGCCACGTTTAGTCACCTTTCATCAAAGACGACCCACATCATAGTCTGTAGGAGGCTTTATGTGCTGCCTTACTCTTCTGACATATACAAAAAAAACTGCATAAAAACGTTGACACTTAAAACTTAGATTTTATTGCGTTAATCAGGTGTACATCTTGGCACCAGAGAGGCTAAACGTTATAGTCACATAGAGGCACATTGGCATGTTCCTAAAATGGACTGGCAGACAAATGCTCAAGACTGCCAAGAGGCAAGTGCATTGGAAATATAAATAATGTTTCAGGTGAACTTTTTAAAGAAAGTTTTGTGCATGTGCATTCGGTACTGATGGACAATGTAGTTAACTGAAGTAGTACAGTCCTCACTGAGTACATCAACTCAGTACACTGACGAGAAATCTATGTCGTCTGGTCCTTCCCCATGGCACCTTCATGTACCACAATGCATTGCATGTAAGCTTCTGTACCACTGTCCATAAAGTCTTTTGTGCTTAGTGTTGTGGGATATCACTTCCACCGCTGGAGATGTAGCTTAGCCGAGAAAAGGGAGAAAGGTGGAGATAAGATGAAAATCACCGCATTTTCCCTTTAATGCATGTTTCAAAGAACTGCCTTACATGTGAACACTTATTGTTGCTTTTCTAATATTAATATGTACATCCATTTTGCTGATTTAATTTTCTTGCCTGAAAGACAAAAACATTTTGTTCTTGGAATCCTATTATATATATATACATATAATATATAAATCCAAAAACAGCTTGCTGATATTGAAGAAATTGTACTTTTTATGCCTTTTATTTATTTATTTATTACCCCACTCTTCCAAGCCGTCCCGGTCTCTGCTCCGCCCCCTCTGCTGATCTGGGGAGGGCTGCAGACTACCACATGTCTCCTCCGATACTTGTGGAGTCACCAGCCGCTTCTTTTCACCTGACAGTGAGGAGTTTCGCCAGGGGGATCTAGCACGTGGGAGGATCACGCTATTCCCTCCAGTTCTCCCTCCCCCCCGAACAGGCGCCCAGAACCGACCAGAGGAGGCGCTAGTGCAGCGACCAGGACACATACCCACACCCGGCTTCCCACCCGCAGACACGGCCAATTGTGTGTGTAGGGACGCTCAACCAAGCCGGAGGTAACATGGGGATTCGAACCGGAGATCCCCGTATTGGTAGACAACGGAATAGACCGCTACACGACCCAGATGTCCCGAAATTGTACTTTTTTACCCATAGATTTTTTTTTTCATAGACACGAGTAAGACATTATAAAAACCTGTATTTAAGAATATTTTTTGCCACAAGACCATCCTGTGAAGTTTAGCTGTCTCAGTTAATACGGAAGATGTAAAATGTAAAAGAAATGCGGCACAACCTTAGACAGGGAGAACACTCCAGCCCCAAGCCACTGTTGGAAATAACGATGTCCTGTTGTAAGACCTGACATGACTACATAGTCATAGTTTAGTCATAGGACTACAACTACCAGTGTTCATTGTTTTAGGTAGTTAATGTAAACATCCGGACTGAGACGGTTAGGTTAGTTCTGATAGCATGGCTAGCTGACGGTCACGAGTGCCTCGCCTGTAACGTTTATTCTTTCATTAAACTTGGTTAAACGGCACAACATGTTTGGTTGTTATGGTTAAGAAGACACACTCCTACATGTGGCGACGAGGATTTTTCGAACTGAACGTTGATGTCTGACGCTGACGAAGCAGACGAAGAGGCATTACAGCCGGAGCAAGCGGCCAAGCAAGCTGTTGTCATAACAACTAGCATGGAAGCTATGAGAGAGGAAGTGAAAGTCCTGCAGGGGGCAGCGGCAGCACAGGTTAGTACAAAAGCTGATGTGCAGAGAATCGATTACTCAAAATTGTAGGGGTAATTCACAATGGAAAACCTGAAGATAGTCTCAGTCAGATGACAGAGAGCAAGGAAATGACTCAAATGTGAAATGTAATAACTGTGGATTATTGAGTCATAAGTCAAGAGATGAAAACTGCCCCGCTCAGGGAAAAAGGTGTAACAGCTGTAAAAAGTTTGGACATTTTATAGAGTGTGCCGTTCAGCTAATGCTTCAAACTCAGCTGTCAGAGTTGGAAAACGTAATGTGTTGGAATAGGAGACCGTGCCGTTGTACCAATTACACTCGGACACAAAGTCCTCACCCAAGCAAATCAAGGACATCCAGGAACAAGGAAGATGAAACAGTTCCTTCGCAGCAAAGAATGGTTGCCAAAGATGGATGATGACATCACCAACTTTGTGAAAAACTGTGTGCCCTGCACATTGAGTGAAAAGTCACTTGTACCAGAGAAACCACCGCTACTGCCAACACCATAGCCTAAAGGACCTTGGGAGAAGATTCAAGTGGACATCTTCGGAGACTACAAGCAGCTCCATCCAGCACATCAGAAGTATCTGATCGTTGTTACCGACCTGTACAGCAAATGGCCTGAAGTCATATCCACAAGCAACATCACAACTGCGACTGTGATTAATGGACTTTCAGACCTGTTTCCACGATGGGCCAGCCTCAAGTTCTAGTGACAGATAACGGCCTACAATTCCAAGCTGACTTCACATGCTTCTTGGAGAAGAAAGGAACCGTGCACCAGAAGACACCGTTGTACCATCCCCTGGCCAATGCAGGTGTGGAGAGGTTTAACAAAGTTCTGAAGTATGGTCTTCATGCCCTGCTCCAAGAAGGAAAACAGTTCTCTGATGCACTGAAAACACTACTGTTGAGCTACAGATCAACGCCTCACAAGGTGACAGGGAAATCACCCACAGAGCTCATCATCGGAAGAACCTTGAGAGTCCCGCTGGACACAGTCCGTCCACCCTTCGTGGCTGACAAACCACCTGATGATGCAAAGCTATGCAAAGAAGTACAGAAACGTCAGGAGGCTCAAAAGAACTACTATGACAAAAGAAACCACGTCAAGGAGGATCCCTCACTGCAAGTTAGAGATTGTGTCTGGGTCAAGTGACCACTGAGGGGACACAAGCTGAAGACCAGTTTGTGTGACCCTTGTAGGATCATCGCTCGACACGGCAGGTACACCTTCCAGCTTCAAAATTGAACCTTCTGGAACTCAAGAAGACTGTTTCGCACCAACTAGCCTGCTGAAGAGGACATGGATGCTGAGTAGGTCATTCCACAACCACCTGACCATGATCCAGGTCAAGAGCAGAACCTTCCACAACCAAGAAAAGATGTGGCTCAGGGAGATGCACCACAAGCAAGGGCACAAGAAGAACAACATGCAGAGCCACGGCCAGCTCGTGAAAGAAGACTACTTGCTAGGCTGAATGACTTTATCTTGACCTTGGGTTTTAGTTAAAGAAGGGGGGAAATGTAGGACCTGACATGACTACATAGTCATAGTTCAGTTATAGACTACAACTACCAGTGTTCATTGTTTTAGGTAGTTAATGTTAACATCCAGGCTGAGACGGTTAGGCTAGTTCTGATAGCATGGCTAGCTAACAGCCACGAGTGCCTCACTTGTAACGTTTATTCTTTCATTAAACTTCGTTAAACGGCACAACAAGTTCTGTTATTATGGTTAAGAAGTCACACTCCTACACCTGTTAGTCAGCTTGCTTGGTTAGATAAACGTTGTCTCCAGTAGTGCTTTAGGGTTTAGGGGAGAAGCTGAAGCCCATGGATGGTTGAGTAAAAGCTACCACACCCCGGCGTTGGCTGACACAAGTCAAGAAGAACATTCCTGTTCACTTGAAATGTTCACACCCACGCCGCCAGTGTGGGGGCTTATTCCCCCACACTGGCGGTTTCTAGCCTCAAGTTGATGCACATTCTCAGGACACTGTTGTATCCCAGGGTATCGTCATGCTTACAGACCCACATTTTCTTAAATAAATAAAAAAGTGTGCTAGTTTTGCAGCGTAGTACTAAATACAGCACCTTTCATATTTGATGGACATTAGGCATCCGGGTAGCGTAGTGATCTATTCTGTTGCCTACCAATACAGAAATCGTCAGTGTGAATCCCCGTGTTACCTCCGGTTTGGTCGGGTGTCCCTACAGACACAATTGGCCGTGTCTGCGGGTGGTAAGCCAGATGTGGGTATGTGTTCTGGTCACTGCACTAGCGCCTCCTCTGGTCGGTCAGGGAACCTGTTCGGGGGGAGGGGGGGAATAGCGTGATCCTCCCACGTGCTACATCCCCCTGGTGAAAGTCCTCACCGTCAGGTGAAAAGAAGCAGCTGGCGACTCCACATGTATCGGAGGAGACGTGGTAGTCTGCAGCCCTCCCCGGATCGGCAGAGAGGGTGGAGCAGCAACCGGTACGGCTCGGAAGAGTGGGGTAATTGGACAGGTACAATTCGGGAGAAAAAGGGGGAAAATAAAAAAAGTGTGCTAGTTCTGCAAAGTAGTGCTAAATACAGCGCCTTTCATATTTGATGGACATCAGCTGGGGTTCGTGACGTGTGCTGCAGGCAACACGAGTCATGTGACTCGCCGCTCTGTTTCTGCAGTGGTGTGTGCCAGCCTTCACACTGACAAGCTTAACACGTTTTAAGGGAACTTTGAAGTAAAGGTTTTAACATCATTTTAGTCAACTTGATTACAAAATGTCCTCGAGTATCAGGAGGCTAAGCCATAACCAAGGTAGAATCCCTAAGCATCTGTTTTATTTTGACAACCAGGCCATAAGCCGATTGCTTGAGCGCCGAGCGTAGCACAGATACAAACCCAGTGCTGTTTAATGTTTTAAGGTTGGCAAGTGGTTCCAAGCCATGTTCAGCTACTTGAAACACATCCCTCGCTATCTTGTCCCCTGTTACTTTGATGCTATCCTTCTGGGAGCCTATACAACTGCTCTGGATGAAGTCTTCAAGCAGATGTCAAGGTTGTATGATCTATCTCACCTGGTCTTTCTAACTTTGTCCTCCTCAATTCTCTGGCCATGTACAGCTGCCCACTTACTGATCACTGACTGTTGCTGTGTTTGTCTCCACGGCCGTCTCAGCTTTGTGCAGAACGGCTCCAGCCTGGTCAAACAGCTGGCCCTGGGTTCAGTACAGATGTGTGGGGTAGGCAGCTACCAAGCTTTACCACCCCTCTCCCCACACCTCCAGGACGTTCCTCACTGCCTCAATCTTGTCACTGGCAAGGAAGAACAGTGCTGTGTCTCTTTGGCTGCAGGTCTGGAGTTGGAATGTTTCTCTTATCTTTCTGTCTGCTCTCTCGCTTGATTTCACACTTTCTTTCTCTTTAACGCTTAGACAAATGCAGTGTTTAAAGCAAGCTTTCCGCTCAACGTGGCAAAAATACTCGATGCTCTTCAGATGCTGAAAAGGATAAAGGGTTTATATTAGGGAGCGACCGATTATCGGTATGGCCGATTATCGGCTTAGATATTCATAATTTTTCATATTATCATTATTGGCATATTTTTATAAAGTCCTCTGCACAAAATGTGTGCTTCCGAAGCCACGTTCACTCTCCTGAAGCACAGCAGGACACTCACTCCAACAACACACACAGAAGAGAAGCATCGAGGACTCAGACCACTTTTTCAGGGAAGAAGAGCTTGCCAGATGCCATAAAACCCACTCGACATGAACTCGACAACAGGTGGTCAATTCAAACAGAGAACACAATTTCCACTGCTGTGCTTCACCTTCAAATGTACTAGGCTAAAAGAAATAAAAAACTAATGGGGGATATTTCAAATATTTTCTGTTTTACACAAAATTCAATCAAACAGGTCCATTTAAAGAAAGCCTTGTGTGGGGTTTGTGTTGCTGTAAATTTTGGCACATTTTTTACATTTACTGTAACTGAATATCGGCCCCAAATTCTGGCTATCAGCCCCCATCACGTAGCAATAATTGGTGTCGGTATCGGCCCTGAAAAAGCCGTATCGGTCGACCCCTAGTTTCTATTGTTCAAAAACAAAATGTTGAAATGGTGTAGCGGAGACAAAAGTGAACGTTTCGGTCCTCGGGCCATCCTCCGGTGCCAAGACCCTCTCGAGTATTTTTGCCAGTGTGCAAGTTTCTTTCATCATATAACTTGACTATTTTCTGAACTAAACCTTGGCACCCCCCCTCCCCCCACCACCTTATATTGTGGCCACCACATCCATGTTTGTCTCTGTGTCTCTCAGGTCTCCCACACTTCTCCTCAGGGATCTTTCGTTGCTGGGGCCGGGACACCTTCATTGCTCTGAGAGGCTTAATGCTGGTTACCGGCAGACACGTGGAGGCCAGGTCAGACCAGTGGCGTTAAGAAGGGAAGGGCCAAGTGAAATGAGGCTTCACTTTAATCCAGTAAAAAAAACTAAAAACAAGACTTGGTCAAGTATAATTTCAAACATATGAACAAATGGGTGTCCGGGAAGTGTAGCGGTCTATTCTGTTGCCTACCAACACAGGGATCGCTGGTTTGAATCCCCGTGTTACCTCCGGCTTGGTCGGGCGTCCCTACAGACACAATTGGCTGTGTCTGCAGGTGGAAAGTTGGATGTGTGTATGTGTCCTGGTCGCTGCACTAGCGCCTCCTCTGGTCAGTCGGGGCGCTTGTTCGGGGGAGGAGGAACTGGGGGAATAGCGTGATCCTCCCATGTGCTACGCCCCCTGGTGAAACTCCTCACTGTCAGGTGAAAAGAAGCGGCTGGTGACTCCACATGTATGGGAGGAGGCATGTGGTAGTCTGCAGCCCTCCCCGGACCGGCAGAGGGGGTGGAGCAGAGACCGGGACGGCTCGGAAGAGTGAGGTAACTGGCCAGGTACAATTGGGGAGAAAAAGGGGGGGGGGCATGAACAAATATGGCTCTGGCCGAGCAGCAACCCGGCGGTCAGCTAACTCACTGGCCTCCCTGATCCACCCAGCTGTCCCAACTTAACTGAACATGGCATAACCCCCCCCCTTTTTATTGTTTACATCATTGTTTTGTCCTCCCCGTTTTACTTTCCACAAGGTTAATTTAGATGTCCTCAAAAGAAAGAAATTCACGTCTCCACCATTTCTGCAGTCTTGTTAGTATGTTGGATTCAACTGTTGGTGAAAGTTTTACTGAAAAACATCTCATCAGCAAAGCTACTTCTATTGTAAATCTCCCTAACTTTTTTTTTAAATCAACCCGTTTCCAATAGGAACATCATCCTGGCGTTTGCAGGCACACTGTGCCATGGTCTCATCCCAAACCTGCTGGGCAAGGGAACAGCAGCACGCTATAACTGCCGCGATGCTGTGTGGTGGTGGCTGCAGTGTGTCCAGGACTACTGCACCCTGGTGCCCCATGGGACCGACATCCTCATGTGCCCTGTTTCCAGGATGTACCCCACCAACGTGTCTGAGCCACAGCCAGCAGGAGCATGGGTAAGACGTCGGAATGAGAGGGGGTGGGGGGAGATAGGTAGCTGATGTCTTTGTTTAAAGCTTTGAAAACTGAATTGAGATGTTCTGAGGAGAAAATATATATATATACGTATATATAAATAACATATATAAAAATATAAATATAAAAAAAATATATTCAAAGGAGAAAAAAGCTGCAAGATGGCGTCGACAGATGGTGACTCGCTATGAGCTTCTCGCGCCCATGTATTAGTTTTGGCGTTGTTAGCTTTCTTGCACATACTACATGTACAGCGATCATTATGACCGTCTGACCGTAAGGCTAAATGTTCCAGACTTGTGCTCACCTCTGGAGATATTGTTCACAGCCCTACGGTATCTTGGAGCACCAGCAACCGATGCCAATACAGGTGGAGAGGCGGAAGACGAGGCGGGGTCCTGGCTAGGCTACAGTGTTACCCAACTCCACCTTCCATCCCCAGCATTTTTCTAGCCAATGTACAATCTGTTGGCAACAAGCTAGATGAACTCCACTGCCATATTAGTGCCCAGCGGGACATGAGGGATTGCTGCATGTTCTGTTTTACACCTAGCTGGCCTCGAACATCCTGGACAGGGTCCAACGGCTTCTCCATGCACCGATTGGACCGCTTGTGTGAAACAGCCGGCAAGGTAAAAGGCGGGGGAGTATGTTTTCTGGTTAACACAACTCGTGGTGCACCGATGTGGGAGTAATCTCCTAATCCTTTTCGCCGATGTTGGAATATTTTACAACCAAGTGTCGACCATTTAATCCACCAAGGGAATTCCCCTCCATCCTGTTTACTGCTGTTAACATCCCACCACAAGCCAACACTACGGTGGCTCTGGAAGAGCTCTACGATGCAGTCGGCATCCACAGGCTATTTCTGTTGAGTGACCGAAGTCGCCCGTTATGTAGCACCAATTTGAGGCTCCTCAAATCGGTGCTACATAAAAACTTCCAGCATGTCAGCTGTCCAACCAAGGGCGACAAGATCTTGGATCACTGCTACTCCACTATCAAGGGAGCCACCAGGTCCAGAGGAGGGTTTCCGTGCAACGTCATCACAGAGACGCGTGCACAACTAGGGGGCAGAAAGCAGCTACAGCTCAGAGATTTTAACAAGATAGAGCTCAGATACAGCAGAGATGACGCGCAGTTGTTGTGCAATAAAACTGCACAAACCGCCAAAAGGATGGGTGGAAAATGTTGAACATTTTCCTCGTTGAACCGCTTTGGTAGCTCTCAAAAGATTATGCATCTCATAATCTTTTGAGAGCTACCAAAGCGGTTTTGCCCCCTGGCTGCGCACGCACCCAGTAATGTTTGGAAACAGGAAACCCGTCTATTCCACAGCCTCATTTTGGGAAATTGGACCATTCGTCCGTGCTCTTGCTACCTGTTTACAGAGTTATGAGCAAGAAGATTGGATGGTGAAATATTGATGTCCATCAGTATTCAGTACTGTATATAAAATGTCTTGTTAAAAAAATGAGATGTTTTCCATCGGAGAAAACGGACGAGTACTCCCATCAAATGATAACACAAAATTAAGACCAGTCATGTTTCTTAGGGACAACTTATATCGATGGCTGAAAAACAAATCTTAAAGCACAGAAGCAGAACGCTGAGTCACATGACGGGATTTCTTTGGAAAAGTAATGCAAAATAGCAGTCTATAGGAGCATGGCTGCTGGAAAGCAGAACAACACTCAAAGCTGGTGCAGCACATCAAATCCACCGGTACCGGTGTGCTCTGGCTTTTCAGCTAGATGGCCTACTTAATTTAAGAGCTAATAAGCCAATGTTTTTGGGGGGGGGGGGGTTGTGTTTTGTTTTTGTTTTGTTTTGTTTTGTGCAGACCTTTGTAAAGGAACTGTTCATGTTTGATTTGACAACAGGAGCAGCCCTTGTACGATGTAATCCAGGAAGCCATGCAGCGGCACATGCAGGGAATAGAGTTCCGGGAGAAAAATGCTGGGCCACAGATAGACCGCAACATGACTGATGAAGGTATGAAAAAAGCACACACATGAAAAATGTCGGCACATACACACACACATGAAAGACAAAACAAAGACCATACTTAATTATGTAGGTCTCAGACAGATTCAGAAGATTCAAGATTCAATAATTTATTGCCATATCAACTTTACAGTTGATTTGGAATTTGTGTGCTCAAAGATAACAGTAAACATACACCAATCAGCCAAAACATTAAAACCACTGACAGGTGAAGCGAACAACATTGATTATCTTGTTACAACCCACAGAAGAGCTACTGTAGCTGACATTGCTGAAAAAGTTAGTGCTGGCTATGATAGACAGGTGTCAGAACACACAGTGCATCGCAGCTTGCTGCGTATGGGGCTGTGTAGCCACAGACCAGTCCATGATGACCCCTGTCCACTGCCGAAAGTGCCTACAATGGGCCTGTGAGCATCAGGACTGGACCATGGAGCAAAGGAAGAAGATGGCCTGGTATGATGAATCACGTTTTCTTTTACATCATGCGGACGTCCAGGTGCATGTGTGTCATTTACCTGGGGAAGTGTTGGCACCAGGATGCACTATGGGAAGAAGGCAGGCTGGTGGAGTTAGTGTGATGCTCTTGGCAATGTCCTGGGAAACCCTGGGTTCTGGCATTCATGTGGATGTTAGTTTGACACGTACTCCCTAACTAAACATTGTTGCAGACCAAGTACATCCCTTCAGGGCAACGGTATTCCCTGATGGCAGTGGCCTCTTTCAGCAGGATAATGCATGCTGCCACACTGCAAAAAATTGTTCAGGAATGGTTTGAGGAACATGACAAAAAGTTCAGGGTGTTGCCTTGGCCTCCAAATTCCCCAAATCTCAATATGATCAAGCATCTGTGGGATGTGCTGGAAAAACAAGTCTAATCCATGGAGGCCCACCTCGCAACTTACAGAACTTAAAGGATCTGCTGCTAACGTCTTGGTGCTGGATATCAGAGGACACCTTCAGAGGTCTTTTGGAGTCCATTCCTCAATGGGTCAGTGCTGTTTTGGCGGCACAAGGGGGACCTACACAATATTAGGCAGGTGGTTTTAATGATTTGGCTGATTGGTGTATAACCACACAATACATATAAGGAGTGTCGACAAAAACATACTGTTAAAATTATATTACAATAATTCAGTTAATGCAACCATATGGTCCATGCCCTTACAATGACAAATTAAAGTGCATGTGTTTAAGGAGTCTATACTTGTACACTCAGTGAAGCATTTAGGATGCCAATTCTTTCAGGGTAAGTGCTACTGTGGAAGCAAGATGTTCTGGAATTAATACTGCGGAGTATTTTTCTCAAAAGGAGATGATTGAATAGGGATTTGGCCTGGTGTGAGGATTCCTTTAAACTTTTAAAACCCTTCCGCTGAACGCGGACATGGTACAATTCAGAAAGGGTTTGGAGTTCACAGCCAGTTTTTGAAGCTGTGCGTACGAATCTGTCGAACAGTTTATTTCTCGTGGTTTGTAGAATTGCTATACCATACAGTTTTTGAGAAAGTGAGCACTCTTTCAGTTACAGCTGTGTGGAACATTGCCACCCTTGACTCTTCAAATTTCCCAAGCTGCCTTAGAAAGAATAGTCTTTGGTGAGCTTTCTTCCTGATAGTGGTGGTGTTGTCCTCTCATTTCAGGGAGAAGGAGATTCTAGTCCCGAGGAATTTGAAATGATCCACTTTTCTACCACCTGGTTGTTAATTGCCAGCAGTAGTAGCTTTTCCTGATCTTTACGGAAGTCAAACACAAGTTCTTTAGTTTTGTTGATGTTCAGTTCCATATTGTTATTGCTACACCAGTTGACAAGAGAAGAGGCCTCCTTTCTATAAGCTGTCTCATGATTACAGAAAATCAGTCCCACCAGTGGTGTATCATCAGCAAACTTAGTCATTTTTACAGTGTCAGAGTATGGAATAAAGTCATTGGTGTATAATGAATAGAGCAGAGGTGCGAGGACACACCTCTGAAGGGCACCTGTGCTAATGGTCAATGAGTTTAAAAATCTATTGTTGAATTTTACAACCTGTATTCTGCCCAGTAAGAAGTTCAAGAGCCAGAGACATAGAGACTGATGGAAGCCTAGATTCAAAAGTTTGTTATATAGCCTTTAGCCTTGCAGGCATGTCTTTATGCATGCTCAATAATCCAGGTGAGAAAATAAAAGAAATGTGAATCAGTTTGTCTGGATACAATGTTTATTGAGAGAAATGTCTCATCACTCATATCCCTAAGGTATAGCCTTGTGGGTATTATTCTATCTGAGCTGTAGTCAATAAACAGTACCAGAATATGGGTGGCAGGCACCTCTAGATGCTGCAAGATGACGCGGAGAAAGAGAGATATCGCTTCATCAACTCACCTATTGGCCCTGTATGCTAACTGATTGGGATCTAGCACAGCACTGGACAGATGTTTATGTACTATAGTCTCAAACACTTTCATTACAACAGATGTTAAGGTAACGGGCCTGTTGTCATTTAAACAGCTAACAATGGGCCTCTTAGACACAAGAATTATTACTGCAGGTTTAAAACATGCTGGTACTTTACACTGGTTGGTAGATCACTTAAAAATACAACTCATATCGGAAACAAATTAAGCATCGCATCATTTTAAAGTGGCTGAGGACACAAGATCAAGGCCTGCAGCTTTCCTGCTGTTCTGATTGTGCAGCAGAACCTGACCTCATGCGCCCCAATCACAAAAGGTGGACTCAGGTGGGCTTCCACTGCAGGCAGCTTCTGTTGGTGGGTTGAGGTTTTATCAAAATGACAGTAGAATTCATAGAGTTCATCAGGGAGCTTGGGGTCATCATTAAAGGCTGAAAATTTGGCGTTATGGTTTGTAATTTGCCGCAGTCCCTGCCACACACCTCTGCTGTCCTTGTCCTGGAGCTTGCTCTCCAGCTTGCAATATGTCATTCAAGAAGCTTTTGACTGTGAAGCACTATGGCCAGGCTATAAGCTATGTTTTCGTAAAGCTATGTTTAAGTATTTTTTTAATTGCAAATTAGAATGTAAATGAGTAAAAAAACATTTGAAAATAAATTCCTCATGCCACAGTAAAGTTTTTACACTCCCTTGAGGTGGAACAGTTGACATTTTGGTGGACAATGACAAATGGAATTGTCAAATTTCTCCAGTGGGAAACAATGTTGGACATTCCTCTAGTTTTCTTTTTAAGCTTTTCGATGACAGTGAGAGAATGTTATTGAAAAGCTTCAAATGAAAACCAGAGCAATATCAAACATGTTTTCCCACTGAAGAAATTTGTTGATTACATTTCTGTTGTGCACGGAGAAATTTTCTATGTGCTTTAAACCAGCTAATGGGAGCAAACCACATCTGCAAACCACATTCACATCTATCTGACTTTTCTGTTTGACTTTTCAAAAGTTCACTTACTGCTCACTTCACATTTGGATGGAAGCACGGCCACTGTTGACAGCAGTCGTACCTCTCTGTGTCTAGGGTTCAACGTAGAGGTCAAGGTAGACCAGGACACAGGCTTTGTCTATGGAGGAAATCGCTTCAACTGTGGCACCTGGATGGACAAGATGGGGGAAAGTGAGAAAGCCAAAAACAAGGGAGTCCCCGCTACACCCAGGTAGACCACGTCCCCTCCCTCCTGTTGGGCCTTGCAGATTTAATGGTCTGGTCAAGTGAAAAGGCTTTTATTCGAAAGTTGGTCATTTAAATGACAAATATACATCTTTCTTTCTGGCCTTGCAAGCTAAAGCCTCCTGAATTCTCGCCCGGTCAAATACTGGGGTTTAGGAGTACTTTGGTTACATGAGGTCAGTCTGAGTTCAACTGGCTTAATCTTTGGATGTAGTTGCAGTGATGGCTGGTGGTGATATTGGGTGGGTGGGCTAACCAATGCATTATACCCATCAATAGTTCACGCTGCATCAACAGCAGCATCACATCCGAGATACCAAGTTACAGCAACGCCACTATTTACCTTAAATCCACCATTCCTTACTGGTGTCCAAGCCGTGTCTCCACCAAAAGGCTAGCATGGGAAACAGAACAGTGAATTCTTATCCATACTTGCCGTTAGCCGGTCTTTTCATTGAAACTAAGTAACACAAACTTGTGATTTTGTCATTCGTACGTTTGTGTTATTTGAACATTGTTTGGATGCTGTTACCCCAGTCCTTTCTCTTTCAGTTTTTCATCCAAAAACATGGAAGAAAATGGATGATAAAGTGAATATCCACCTCGTTCATGCTAACACCTGCGCTCACCTTCCCCTCCCACTCTCGCACACGTAGCACCTCGCTGTACCGTTACTCTGTATGTCCGCTGTCATCGGTCAAACGTCAGCGGCCTGAAGGCTGAAGGAATTTAGCCCAAATGATCAGCAAATCAAGGGAGCGTGTCACAACACCTGTCACTCACTCACTACGAAGCTGAATGGAAGCTAATGCTACTGTGTTTGGGCTGTAAAAACTAAGCACCTTTAGATACAGCCCGTGTTTTTCTTATGTCTGCTTGATGCTGTTGCTGCTCTAGCTTCCACCAAAAGTTAAAACAATCTATTCTAAGGTTTTCTAACAGTAGTGTTCTCGTCTTTATTGGGCTAACAGGACTTAGCCCTGTTAGCCCATTTATACCAGCCGCCCCTGTGTAGTTGTACTATGGAGACACATAGATAGTGATGCTGTAACATTGCTTGCTAGTGCTGTGCAACAGCGAACAGGTCCAGCAGCTTTAAACTTGGTTGAGAAATAGCTGAGCTGAGTTTTGCTGACCCCCCCCCCCCAGTGGAAATGATGATGTTAAAACACCAGTGTGTGAATCCATGTGGATATGTTTTCATTTCACCTCATTCATCCATCCATCGTCCAAACCGCTTATCCTGCTGTCAGGGTCACGGGGATGCAGGAGCCTATCCCAGCAGTCACTGGCTGGCAGGCGGGGAGACTCCCTGGACAGGCCGCCAGACCATCACATGGAAAAAATATTATTAATATAAGAAACACCGGTCTGGCATGGTGACAGACAGGTGAGCTGAAATGTTTATTGCCACGGACATTTAACGGTAAACCCTGTTGGTTTAAGGACCCCTGGTGGACCTGGAGCTGCTGAGCTGGCAGGAGCTGTTACTGCAGCACTCTTTTGGTTTTTTTATGAGTTTTTCTCCCCAGTTGTACTTGGCCAATTCCCCCACTCTTCTGAGCCGTCCCGATCTCTGCTTCACCCCCTCTGCTACTCCACCCCTTCTGCTACTCCACCCCCTCTGCTGATCCGGGAGGGCTACAGACTGCCACATGCCTCCTCCCATACATGTGGAGTCACCAGCCGCTTCTTTTCACCTGACAGTGAGGAGTTTCACCAGCAGAACGTAGTGCGCGGGAGGATCACGCTATCCCCACCAGTCCCCCCTCCCCCCTAAACAGGCGCCCCGACCAACCAGAGGAGGCGCTAGTGCAGCGACCAGGACACATGCCCACATTCGGCTTCCCACCCGCAGACACGGCCAATTGTGTCTGGAGGGACGCCCGACCAAGCCAGAAACAACACGGGGATTCGAACCGGCGATCCCCGTGTTGGTAGGCAACGGAATAGACCGCTACACTGCCCGGACGCCCCCCCCCCCCCCTGCATCAGAGTTTCTTAGGGTTTATTCTAAGCCGCTATACCAGACCGTCAAAGTCCATATCATCATGAGCCAGGGGCTGACATGACTGTGTGTGTGTGTGTGTGTGTGTGTGTGTGTGTGTGTGTGTGTGTGTGTGTTTTAGGGATGGCTCTGCAGTTGAGATTGTTGGCCTGTGTAAGTCTACTGTGCGCTGGCTGGTACAGCTCCACAAGAACGGCCTGTTCCCATATGCCACTGTCACCGTACGCAGAGAAGGTACGAACGGCTGTATGCAAAACCATCATGTACTGTGCATGTACTTGTACACGTAGGCTCTGCTGGTAGTACTGTGCGTTAAGTACACAAAGGAAGATTGTAGAATTTCACCAGGTTAAATGATTCTGCAGGCAAGAACGTCTTTGTGCCGTATGTGGAATGGGACCGTAAGATCCAGGAGAACTTTGAGAAGAAGTTCTACGTGTCTCATGATCCTCAGGACCATGAGAGACATCCCGGCCTGGTCCACAAAAGAGGCATCTACAAGGACAGCTACAAGGCCTCCAGTCCCTGGTGCGACTACCAGCTCAGGCCAAACTTTGCCATCGCCATGGTGGTGGTAAGTCTGCTGCTAGTGTACCTGCCAGTCTGTGTGTGTGTGTGTGTGTGTGTGTGTGTGTGTGTGTGTGTGTGTGTGTGTGTGTGTGTGTGTGTGTATGTGTATGTTAGTGTGTTCACTCTAGGATTTGTAAAGGGATGCATCGCAACTGAATACATCGTCTGAAAGTTCAGTACAAGTGTGCATACATGGCACAATTTCATATCCTGTGTGTGTGTGTGTGTGTGTGTGTGTGTGTGTGTGTGTGTGTCTGTGTGTGTGTGTGTGTGTTTCCTGCAGGCTCCTGAGCTGTTTACTGTGGAGAGAGCTTGGGAGGCTCTCGGTGTGGCTGAGGAGAAGCTCCTCGGGCCGCTTGGGATGAAAACCCTTGACCCTGAGTGAGTAACCTGCGTTACTACTTGCTATACTATACATATACTTTGTTCTGTTCTGTGCTGTTATGTGTTGTGTCTTTTACACCGTGGACGGCCACAGTCGGGTGACTTTTGAGAGCAAGGTCGTCTACCAGGAATGTTGTGCTTGCATGCTGCCGATGTGACCTGGTGCATGAATATAACCCGGTAGTTGCTGGTCATTGTGCTCAGACAGATAATGTTTTTCTTCTATGTTATAGTGACATGGTGTACTGTGGCATCTATGACAACAGTATGGATACTGACAACTTCAACCTGGCTAAGGGCTTCAACTACCATCAAGGGCCAGTAAGTTACTTTACCATAATTACTGAAAAGGATGCATGATATTGAAGAATCACGATTTGCCCCATTTTCACAGAAAATGGGATTAAGTAATAATTATTATTACTTGCAAGACACGATTTGTGGTTAAGCAATCAAAAAATGTGCGACATTTGGTCAGCACAATTGTGGGAAAAATAACTACGCCCTTTCAGTCTTTGTATTTCAAGAGCATTGTAATCCGGTCCTTGTATAAAGAAAGTCAGAGCTGTGTCCACATTCTCGGCACCAAGTCAAACAAATTTTCGGTGGGTGTCGGACTCCACCAAGGTTGTCCCTTGTCTCCGATTCTGTTTGTGATATTCATGGACAGGATCTCAAGGAGCAGCCAAGGTGAGGAGTGTGTCCGTTTTGGGAACCTCACTCAGAATTGCATCTCTGCTCTGCAGATGATGTGGTTTTGTTGGCTTCATCAGAAAGTGACCTCCAGCGCCCACTGGGGCGGTTTGCAGCTGGGTGTGAAATGGCCGGGATGAGAGTCAGCACCTCCAAGTCTGAGGTCATGGTTCTCTACCGGGAAATGGTGACTTGCTCCCTCCGGGTTGGGGATGAGTTGTTGTCTCAAGTGAAGGAGTTCAAGTATCTCGGGGTCTTGTTCACGAGTGAGGGTAGGATGGAGCAGGAGATTGACAGGTGGATTGGTGCAGCATCAGCAGTAGTGTGGACGTTGTACCAGACCGTTGTGGTGAAGAGGGAGCTGAGCCGGGAGGCAAAGCTCTCAATTTACCAGTCGGTCTTCAGCATTGTGGAGCCCTGCCACGTTGCAGAGCCCTGCGCTGTCGCTGAACAGAGTAAGCAGATGGACTGTGATTGGCTGCAGTGCCCCGTTCTGACTGGCTGAAACCTGTCGTCACCCACTCTTGATCAGGAACAACACAAGCTCTTACTAAATGAACTGAACTTTTATGTGTTGTATTACACTATATTTATTTTAGAAATTAATATCATGGGGCGTCCGGGTGGTGTGGTGGTCTATTCCGTTGTCTACCAACACGGGGATCGCCGGTTCGAATCCCCGTGTTACCTCCGGCTTAGTCAGGCATCCCTACAGACACAATTGGCCGTGTCTGCAGGTGGGAAGCCGAATGTGGGTGTGTGTCCTGGTTGCTGCAGTAGCGCCTCCTCTGGTTGGTTGGGGCGCCTGTTCAGGGGGGAGGGGAAATGGGGGGAATAGTGTGATCCTCCCACGTGCTACGTCCCCCTGGTGAAACTCCTCACTGCCAGGTGAAAAGAAGCGGCTGGTGACTCCATATGTATTGGAGTAGACATGTGGTAGTCTGCAGCCCTCCTCGGATCAGCAGAGGGGGTGTGGAGCAGAGACCGGGACGGCTCGGAGAGCGGGGTAATTGGCCGAATAAAATCAAAAAAAGAAATATCATAAAAGATCTGTCTTGCAGTCTTAACTTCAGATTGCAGTAGATACTGGGCCAGCCACTGTGAAATGTTTGTGTTTAAACTATTTCCTCTCTCTCCTCTCTCCTTGAGGAATGGCTGTGGCCTGTGGGCTACTTCCTGCGTGCTAAACTCTACTTCGCCAAGAAAATGGGAGAGGAGACGTACAATAAAACTGTTAGCCTGGTGAAAAATGTCCTGTCTCAGCACTACGTCCATTTGGAGAGGTAAGCAATACAAGTTGACATGAGGCAGTAACATGTCTGAGGTTCTGTGGATGTAGACTTAGACTTAGACCTAGAGTTAGACTGCTTTTATTTGTCATTGCCTCATACACATGTCTCATACATATAATGGAAGTTATGTTTCACAAGGACCTCAGTGCCACATAAAAACAAATCACACACAATACATATTAAAAACAAAAAGTGCATTAAAAACAAGAACTTCTTCACTGACCTGAACACCACAAGCACACCTGACATGGACAGTGAGTCAGAAGGTCAAAAAGTCATTTTGTGGAAGGTCTGCGTTTCAGGCTGGTGAGGAACCTCACAGCCTGAGGAGTGAAACTGTTGCATAGTCTGGTGGAGGCAGCACGGGTGCTTCGGTACCTCCTGCCAGAGGGTAGGAGGGTGAAGTGGATGTGGGAAGGGTGGGTGGGGTCCTACACGATGCTGAGAGCCTTCCAGGTACACCATGCACGCATCATAGATGGCCTGGATGGATGGGAGAGCAGTTCCTATGATCTGTCCAGCTGTCTCACTATCCGCTGTAGGGCCTTGCGGGCGGAGGCCTTGCAGTTCCCATGCCAGACAGAGAGACAGCTGGTCAGAATGCTCTCTATGGTGTCTCTGTAGAATATGATGAGGATGGCTGGGGGGAGACTCGCCTTCTTCAGACGCCGCAGGAAGTGAAGATGTTGCTGGGAATTCTTGGAGAGCACAGTGACATGTGAGGACCAGGAGAGGTCCTCTGTGATGTGAACAAACAATAATTTGTAAGATGATGGCCTACATAGTATTTCAAAATCATAAAACAATTGGTGCTCAAGTATTTGTCCCAACCTTGTTTTCTAATACCTTATATTTTGCATTTCTGGTGTTAGAGGCTACTTTAAAGCATTCCTTCATGGCTGTTTCAAAACGACTTCCTCATTAATATGTTGGGCGATGGTGTGTTGATGCATGCTCAGTCATCCAGGGAAGGAAATCACAGAAAGGTGAATCAGGTCATCTGGACACCACGTTTACTGACAGAAACGTGTCATCATCACCTGAGTGACCTCTTCAGCCTCACCTGACTGCAGGTGTCCCCACCCTTATAAACAATACAGTGACTGCAGGTACCCCACCCTTATAAACAATACAGTGACTGCAGGTACCCCACCCTTATAAACAATACAGTGACTGCAGGTGCCCCACCCTTATAAACAATACAGTGACTGCAGGTACCCCACCCTTATAAACAATACAGTGACTGCAGGTGCCCCACCCTTATAAACAATACAGTGACTGCAGGTACCCCACCCTTATAAACAATACAGTGACTGCAGGTACCCCACCCTTATAAACAATACAGTGACTGCAGGTACCCCACCCTTATAAACAATACAGTGACTGCAGGTGCCCCACCCTTATAAACAATACAGTGACTGCAGGTGCCCCACCCTTATAAACAATACAGTGACTGCAGGTGTCCCACCCTTATAAACAATACAGTGACTGCAGGTGTCCCCACCCTTATAAACAATACAGTGACTGCAGGTACCCCACCCTTATAAACAATACAGTGACTGCAGGTGCCCCACCCTTATAAACAATACAGTGACTGCAGGTGCCCCACCCTTATAAACAATACAGTGACTGCAGGTGTCCCCACCCTTATAAACAATACAGTGACTGCAGGTACCCCACCCTTATAAACAATACAGTGACTGCAGGTACCCCACCCTTATAAACAATACAGTGACTGCAGGTACCCCACCCTTATAAACAATACAGTGACTGCAGGTGCCCCACCCTTATAAACAATACAGTGACTGCAGGTGCCCCACCCTTATAAACAATACAGTGACTGCAGGTGCCCCACCCTTATAAACAATACAGTGACTGCAGGTGTCCCCACCCTTATAAACAATACAGTGACTGCAGGTGTCCCCACCCTTATAAACAATACAGTGACTGCAGGTGTCCCCACCCTTATAAACAATACAGTGACTGCAGGTGCCCCACCCTTATAAACAACACAGTGACTGGAGGTACCCCCACCCTTATAAACAACACAGTGACTGCATTGGGGTGGGGACACCTGCAGTCACTGTATTGTTTATAAGGGCGGGGTACCTGCAGTCAGGTGAGACTGAAGAGGTCCCTCAGATGAGTGATGAGTCTCTCAGTAAACGTTGTGTCCAGATGAACTGATTCAGCTTTCTTCGAGTTGGTTATGGTGGTGTTGATGTCGTATCAATGTGGTTGTGTATGTTTATACTGACCTCACTCTCAAGATGACAACGTTGTTACTTCCCTCTGTTATCACCCTATAGGTCATCATGGAAGGGTCTTCCTGAGCTAACCAATGAGAATGGCCAATACTGCCCCTTCAGCTGTGAGAGTCAAGCCTGGTCAATTGCCACCATGCTGGAGGTCCTGTACGACCTCTGACCCTTCTCACCACCATCACCTACAACACTATCACCAATCTAATGCACACATCTATTAACGGATCACCATGAATTAAGTGCAATTGCCAGATCGTCGCGCAACGCACCGCACCCACTGTGTTTCCCCCCAGAGCAGGGTGGCCTCATAGTGAACGACCTGCCTTCAACGGGAAGGTCCAGGATTTTTACCCCTGTCAAAGTGTCCATTAGCAGCCGTCTGCCCTGTTCAGATGTTCTTATGCCAGAGATGGAGATGAAGGATAAACAAGTCAGATAAATGGCAAAAGTCTGAATGGAAAAGCATTGTGTTAAAGCTCCCCAAACACTTGACCGTCATTATTGAAATGCAGTGCCGCTAATTTGCCCTGTTGATGACTTCTTTACTTACAGCTTGGGACTTTATTTTTAGCAAGTTTTTTTCCCTCGGGACTGACTGCACATTTACAAAGCCGAAAAGGAAAAATGATTTCACTTTAGCGGGGTGTCACCAAAAAAAGTCCAAGTACACCATGCAAACCTTATCTCTGGATTCAAGCAAAGGTAGAAAACATACAATTCCTCTTGGAGCTCACAGCAGAAGTACCTTGGAGCAAGAGATCTTACAGCCAGTGATGGAATGGAGCTTTTCTAACGAAGCTATTGAAGGCGGGAGTTGAAATGCACAGCTGCTGGATGTATGGGTGTAACTGTGAGATGAGGCTTGGCTGCAAAGCCGTGTACATTTTCAGAAAACCTTTCCCAGATGAATAAAGGACACGACGAGACGATGTCAGAGTTCTTATTGAGGCATGTGAATTGAAATGGATTTTTCAATTAAAAAGCAATCAATGAATTTTTAGCACGACCATTAAGTATCTGCTTATCTGTCTGATATCTTGGCACCACTGTAAAAAGAGCTTACGTTTCCTTCCAAGCCGAAAACAAGTCAATAAAATATGAGACCTCTTTGGCACGTCTTGTCTTAGTCCTGTTGCCCTCTCTTCAGTCATTACTGTCATTGTCCACTGTAAAAAGTCACACCCACAACAATACACTTGTCTTACTCAGGTCATCTTTTTGCTGATGACGCATATGAGGGTAACACTTCCGCTTCCGGTGTGGGAAGATGGCGGCGCAAATTCACGTTTGCGACGACCTCATCCAGTACCGTCCATGCAGTGTCTTTGTCCACGTTTCAGTTTGTCTGATGTTGTTTGTGTGATGGCTGGGAGAGCTTGGTCTGCTGTGTCCTGTGGGCCCAGGGACCAGGGCCCTGCCTGGCGCTGCACCGAAGAGGTAAACATTTGTCCCGTGGGGCCATGTAGTACTTTTGTCCCGCAGGGGCCATGTAGTACATTTGTCCCGTGGGGCCATGTAGTACTTTTGTCCCGCGGGGCCATGTAGTACATTTGTCCCGCGGGGCCATGTAGTACATTTGTCCCGCGGGGCCATGTAGTACTTTTGTCCCGCGGGGGCCATGTAGTACATTTGTCCCGTGGGGCCATGTAGTACTTTTGTCCCGTGGGACCATGTAGTACATTTGTCCCGCGGGGCCATGTAGTACTTTTGTCCCGCTGGGCCATGTAGTACATTTGTCCCGCGGGGCCATGTAGTACAGTTGTCCCGCGGGGGCCATGTAGTACATTTGTCCCGCTGGGCCATGTAGTACATTTGTCCCGCGGGACCATGTAGTACTTTTGTCCCACGGGGCCATGTAGTACTTTTGTCCCGCGGGGCCATGTAGTACATTTGTCCCGCGGGGCCATGTAGTACTTTTGTCCCGCGGGGGCCATGTAGTACATTTGTCCCGCGGGGCCATGTAGGACTTTTGTCCCGCGGGACCATGTAGTACTTTTGTCCCGCGGGGTCATGTAGTACTTTTGTCCCGCGGGGCCATGTAGTACATTTGTCCCGCGGGGCAATGTAGTACATTTGTCCCGTGGGACCATGTAGTACATTTGTCCCGCGGGGCCATGTAGTACTTTTGTCCCGCGGGGGCCATGTAGTACATTTGTCCCGTGGGACCATGTAGTACTTTTGTCCCGCGGGACCATGTAGTACTTTTGTCCCGCGGGGTCATGTAGTACTTTTGTCCCGCGGGGCCATGTAGTACATTTGTCCCGCGGGGCAATGTAGTACATTTGTCCCGTGGGACCATGTAGTACATTTGTCCCGCGGGGCCATGTAGTACTTTTGTCCCGCGGGGGCCATGTAGTACATTTGTCCCGTGGGACCATGTAGGACTTTTGTCCCGCGGGACCATGTAGTACTTTTGTCCCGCGGGGGCCATGTAGTACTTTTGTCCCGCGGGGGCCATGTAGTACATTTGTCCCGTGGGACCATGTAGGACTTTTGTCCCGCGGGGCCATGTAGTACATTTGTCCCGTGGGACCATGTAGTACTTTTGTCCCGCGGGACCATGTAGTACATTTGTCCCGCGGGGCCATGTAGTACTTTTGTCCCGCGGGGGCCATGTAGTACATTTGTCCCGTGGGACCATGTAGGACTTTTGTCCCGCGGGACCATGTAGTACTTTTGTCCCGCGGGGGCCATGTAGTACTTTTGTCCCGTGGGGCCATGTAGTACTTTTGTCCCGCGGGACCATGTAGTACTTTTGTCCCGCGGGGTCATGTAGTACTTTTGTCCCGCGGGGGCCATGTAGTACATTTGTCCCGCGGGGTCATGTAGTACTTTTGTCCCGCTGTATTAGTAGCAGAACAGGATGATTTGCAGTTCATTTTACGAGTCCCTTGCAGCCGTGGTGTGATCCAGAACACTGTTTGTTTGGAGACGGATCGTATGAAGACAAGTGAGTGATTGGGAACATGATCTGGATGGAGTTTAAGCCACTAGAACAGACACCCGCCGTGTCGGTTTCCAAACGTCAATCAATTGTTGGTTTCACGGGCGCTGGACGCAAGTGGGCCATTTGACCACATTTGAACCGGATCCCAATTGCCATCGGCTCTGTGCATAACTGTAGTCCACTTACTTCCGGTTTCTACTGCAGCGGTCATACCCGTTTCCTGTTTGTTGGCATGTGCTGTTGACAACGGCATATTTTTCGCGACGCCTGCCAGATTGACCATGGACAAATGTCAGCCAGGTGCACACACCTGTCCACACACTCCCACCTGCACCTCCCAGCACACGGGTGAAAGGTTTCCGGGTGTACATATCAAGTTACGTCCGTCCGTCCGGACCATCCTCATAGCTGTGGCCGTAACCTGATATGTACACCCCGTGTGCTGGGGGGTGCAGGTGGGAGGGTGTGGACAGGTGTGTGCACCTGGCTGACATTTATCCATGGTCAATCTGGCAGGCATCGCGGAAATATAGCGCACGCCAACAAACAGGAAATTGGTATGACCACTGCAGTAGAAACCGGAAGTCAGTGGACTACACTGACACAGGGCGCTCCCTCCAAACACGAGAGGCCTATAGCCAAGCGACTGCTTCCACGTGGTCTCGTCTTGGTCTTGGCGGGTCTCTTCCGCAATGACATGCGACGAGGAGAGACGTGAGCGGAAAAAAGAAAAGTTGACCTTGAGATCCGTGTCTTCCAGGGAAGATGGGAAACCGGATATAATCAGCCATGAAGGATTTCAGCTGGAGTCGCCACTACAATACCGCGCACCAAGACAAATGTGGCGTGTACCCCGGAAGTGCCAGAGCCGCCGTCATCACCGACCTCGGAGGAAGAACACAGCGACCGCAGAGCCTTTTCACCAAAGCCACGTCCGCTAGGGGGTCCTCTCTCAGGGCGCCCTATGCTGTGCCCCTTGCTAAGCCCTGGTCAGACGGCGACCCGGTGCGGCTATGTGCAGTAGAGGTGGCTGGAGGTTTTGGAGATGATCGTCATCACATGGCTAAGAACTTCCTCACGTTCTCTCTGTGCCGTTGCTGGGAAAGCTAAAACAAGTCCTGCATGACTGCAAGTACTTCTCCCGAGCGTTGCATGAGAGTACAGATGTGGTGCATGTAGCCAGCTTCTCATTTACAGATGTGGTGCATGTAGCCAGCTTCTCATTTACAGATGTGGTGCATGTAGCCAGCTTCTCATTTACAGATGTGGTGCATGTAGCCAGCTTCTCATTTACAGATGTGGTGCATGTAGCCAGCTTCTCATTTACAGATGTGGTGCATGTAGCCAGCTTCTCATTTACAGATGTGGTGCATGTAGCCAGCTTCTCATTTACACAAGAGCCATTGGCAGTTCATTTGAAGAGCACGAGGACTTATTGAACTTGGTGTGTTGGCATGACTACCAAGGGCAAGGATGTTTCCAACACCGTTAAACGTGGTGTAAGTGGGCATGGGGGCTTTGACAAGCTCTCAGCTGTTGTTACTGATGGTGCACCATCAATGTGAGGAAGACGCACTGGATTCGCCTGGCTCCTCCAACAGAGCGGCATTGACTGTCCAGTATTGCACTGCATCCTACATCAGGTGGGTAACGATATTGCTAGCTAACTATTAATATATGATTATGAATGTTGGTTTTCTTTGTGATATGACTATCTGCCTTCTTCTTTTGAAGTACCCCCCGCCCCATAAACACACAACCAAACATGCCCTTTCATCTATCCTGCCATATAACCTTTCACCCACCTACCTTACGTATAGCTGTACCTGAGCTGCTCCTGCAGGTGTTCCACCTGGCACTGGGGCTCTGTGGAGGGAGTAGCTCTCTCCAGCATCAGCTCTTGGTTCATCTCAAACCACTCACGCAGGGTGAAAGATGAATTCTGGCCCATCGTCCCAAGGTGACTTCCTACAGGGAGCAGCAGCACCACCAGCAGTGGAAACTGATAACATTTCCCCATCTTAGGTCTAAAAGAGACTAGGAGATGTAATGAGGTGGCTGAGGACTGCCTCTCACTCTCAACCTATCTTCCATGGGTTAAGAGCGAGAGTCAAAAAAGGGGCAAATGAAAACAAGAGAGACACAAACAATGAAATGAGGCTCTGCAATGTAATGAGGTCACCACAGGTTAATTTTAACTGGCCCCTGGATAACCAATTGTAACAGGGATGAGCAATAGAAGGGTTGTAAATCTGTATCTAACACACTGCATACAAGATCCATCCATTATCTGAGCCTCTTATCCTGCTCTCAGGGTCGCTGGAGCCTATCCCAGCAGTCACTGGGCGACAGGCGGGGAGACACCCTGGACAAGCCGCCAGGCCATCACACAGAGCCCACGGGCCCACACACACATGCTTGCTGGTTGTCCATCGTGCCCGATGATAACCATCTTCTCCTATTTGTGGGTCCTTCGGTGGCTGAATAGTCCGATCCTGGATGCACAGTTGCGGTTGCAGACCGGGCATGTAAAAGTGGCGCTGGAGGGGGCAGGGGTAGCTTTGCGAGCATGCCTCTTGGCACGCTTTGCTACACGATACCGTGTGTTGGTGTGTGTCGGGTTGTGGTCTCTGCAGCTGCCATCATAAACACATCCAGAGCCTCCTGTTCCCAACTGCTCCATCTCCTCACACACACACACAGACACACACAGACACACACACAGAGACACACACAGAGAGAAACCTCTTGTTCCACACAACGTCCTGCTGACTTCCGGTCCAGTTCAGACATGAGCCTGGCAGATCACGTGACCACACGTCACTGCAGGAATGACGCCCTCACGAATAAACTATGTGCCATGTCATGATGCAGTCAGCACCTGCAGGTAACAAGACACCCCCCTGCAGGTGCTGACCGCCCTGTCCTACATGCTCCCCCCCTCCCACCCCCCCTCTAAATATGTGCTTTATTGGCATGACATGCTTGTGTACATATTACCAAAGCATGTAAAACAACAACACAATACACAATACAACAATAATTATAATAACTCTCTCTCCCTCTCTCTCTCCCTCTTTCTTGCTCTCTCTCGCTCTCGCTCTCCCCCTCTCTCTCTCTCTCTCTCTCTCTCTCTCTCTCTCAGTTGTCTTTTGAAACGGCCCACTAACTCTGTTGTTCCCAGTTGGAGAGTTTGCGGCTCAAATGTCATCAGAGTTTCTGTGTTTTTTCACAGCCTATAGTGGACAAGCAGCAGTGGTGCTGTTGGGACCAGTCCATCCTTCCCCCTCCCACCATCGTCACAAGTCCGCCTCTTTAACTCGCCAGCCAGACCTGATTTACCACCACAAAGGGACGACCTCAGCACCTTGTTGTTCCTGCGTGTGAAGCACTAAGAAGGACTCCGTGCTCTGATCAGTATTTCTTCCGGTAACAACAGTGGTTTGGTTGCTATGGAGCGGGTTCTGCTGTTGCTAGGCGTGCTGCCTGTGGCGGGATGCTACAGTTCGGGTTTAGTTGCAGCAAGTTGCGGAGACCTGCGTCCGCGTCACTCCGGCAGCAGCACGCAGCTCAGCCGCGCTCCCTTCACCGTGAGCCCGGACCGCCAGGTGTACGGAGACCAGCAGGAGATCACAGGTGAGGACACGACATGACACGACATGACACGACATGACACGACATGAAGATATGAACTGCCCTGATCCGCAACTCTACACAAACTAGCTCGCAGCTGCCGATGGTCGAGGGTGGAATAATTTTGAATTTCCTCTTTTGTTGCCCAGTCAGGCTCGAGGCTGCAGGTGGGACTCCATTCATCGGGTTCATGTTACAGGCCAGAGAGGTGGGGGGCGGCATTCCTCCCGGATCCTTCCGCCCAGCAGGTGAAGAGGCTCGGCTTCTCTCCTGCGCCGGAGCGCCGGTCAGTTCTGTTCCGTCAGTTCCCCTCAACACAGTCCACACGTCAGACTGGGTCACATCCAAGTCTCGAGTGAATGTCGAGAGAATGAATGACGAGACAAAACCACGTGGTTCCAAACCAAGCGGTTCCAAACCAGGCAGTTCCAAACTAGGTGGTTCCGCCGGTCTGAATGGATGAGAGGGTGGCGCTCACACGCACGACCCCCGAGCGGTGAACAAGCCTTCCCAGAAAGACCTGGTGCACACGTGTGCTTGGCCACGACGTCGAAGGCATAATGCACCGGGCCATGGTGAGGTGTTGCATAAATTACCATCGAGCACTTGATAGACAGGAAGCAGGAACCCTGTGTCATGTCGCCCCCCCCCCCCCAGCCCACAGCAGTGTAACACAAAGACAAAACACATCCACAAACTACCAAAACACATATATCCAGACTAACACACATATCCAGACTAATACATATATCCAGACTAATACATATATCCAGACTAACACATATATCCAGACTAATACATATATCCAGACTAATACATATATCCAGACTAACACACATATCCAGACTAATACATATATCCAGACTAATACACATATCCAGACTAACACATATATCCAGACTAATACATATATCCAGACTAACACATATATCCAGACTAATACATATATCCAGACTAATACACATATCCAGACTAACACACATATCCAGACTAACACATATATCCAGACTAATACATATATCCAGACTAACATGCATATCCAGACTAACACATATATCCAAACTAACGCATGTATATCCAGACTAACACATATATCCAAAGTAACACATATATCCAAAGTAACACATATATCCAGACTAACACATATATCCAAACTAACGCATGTATATCCAGACTAACACATATATCCAGACTAACACACATATCCAGACTAACACACATATCCAGACTAATACATATATCCAGACTAATACATATATCCAGACTAATACACATATCCAGACTAATACATATATCCAGACTAATACATATATCCAGACTAACACACATATCCAGACTAATACATATATCCAGACTAATACATATATCCAGACTAACACGCATATCCAGACTAACACATATATCCAGACTAACACACATATCCAGACTAATACATATATCCAGACTAACACACATATCCAGACTAACACACATATCCAGACTAATACACATATCCAGACTAACACATATATCCAGACTAATACATATATCCAGACTAACACACATATCCAGACTAACACATATATCCAGACTAATACATATATCCAGACTAACACACATATCCAGACTAACACATATATCCAGACTAATACATATATCCAGACTAACATGCATATCCAGACTAACACATATATCCAAACTAACGCATGTATATCCAGACTAACACATATATCCAAAGTAACACATATATCCAAAGTAACACATATATCCAGACTAACACATATATCCAGACTAACATATATATCTAGATAGCTGCATTAAACTAGTTTCTCTAGCTTAATAATTGCTGTTATGATTTTTTTTCGTAAGTCAGACCAGGGACAGTTTTAAATTCCTCCTCTGTTCTGCCTGAACACATATAGCCAGAGGCGGGACTAGAGAGGGGGCCAAGGCTTCTTCAAGGAGTCTTTAGACCATGACAGAAAATGTGTATGTAATCCAGCTGGATAGCTCAGTAGGTAAGAACGCCGCCCCCCAGAGATCGGGGGTTCGGACCCCGGTTGGGCCGAGTCTCCAGTAACAGTCCATGGCTTAGACTAATGCTATACAAGCCACCGACCTCATAGATGTATGACGCGTTCGATAAAGGCGTCTGCTGAATGAAATTGTGATTTGTAATCAAAACCTGGCATCTAAGGAGAGTGAATAAAGCCCATCACTGCGGGTAAGAGGTGCAAGTGATGATTCACTTAGCCCTGACTTCTTCACTATTGCAGATAGTGTGGTCCACTACTTACTCCACTAGAATACTGTAGCGAATTCAGGGGGCAGCTGGGAATCTGCTGCAGCCAGGACGCGAACCCGGGGCAACTGCGCTAACCAGTTGGCTAAAGAATCCAACCCGTTCGCCAACCGGCTAGCGAGTCTAGTCATCCGTGGTCGTTATACTACCCCCCTAGGAAGCGCATCACCACGCTTCAGCATATCAGCTCCCTCACGCCTCTGGGCGCACACGCTTCCGATGGCCTCACAGTCTCACCATCCCAATTCTGACAGCAATGTAGCGAATTCAGGGGGCAGCCGGGAACCACCACAGCCGGGACGCGAACGCGGGTCGCCCGCACCACAGGCCACTACAGTAACCATTTGACTAAAGGGCCCGACTCGTTAGCCAACCGGTTAGCGAGTCTAGTCATCCGTGGTCATTACAATACTTTGACATAGCCAACTAGGAATACTCAGTGTCTCCATCTGGGAACTGCACCTCTCTCTCTCTCGCTCTCTCTCTCTCTCTCTCGCTCTCTCTCTCTCTCTCTCTCTCTCTCTCTCTCTCTCTCTCGCTCTCTCTCTCTCTCTCTCGCTCTCTCTCTCGCTCTCTCTCTCTCTCTCTCTCGCTCTCTCTCTCTCTCGCTCTCTCGCTCTCTCTCTCTCTCTCTCTCGCTCTCTCTCTCTCACGCGCACACTGCATAGAGCAAAATAAGAATGCATTTTTATTCTCCCACATATTCCTGCCTCTCTAGACTAAATGTTTAACTATTTCTTAAATGTTCTAATATCCATTCTATCCGCCAATTCAATTATTTTATAATGAGCAGTGCAAAACACATTTTCTTTAAAGTATAACTAAATTTTTGTTGTCGTATTACAAAAATTTATAATTAGTACATTTGATCATATAGCGCCAGTTTAGAATATGATAACAAAATCGAGAAATATGAAGTGGTTTGAAATGGTTTGAAATGGTATGACGTGGTTTGAAATGGTATGAAATGGTTTGAAATGGTATTAAGTGTTTTGAAATGGTATGAAGTGGTTTGAAATGGTATGAAGTGGTTTGAAATGGTATGATGTGGTTTGAAATGGTATGAAGTGGTTTGAAATGGTATTAAGTGTTTTGAAATGGTATGAAGTGGTTTGAAATGGTATGAAGTGGTTTGAAATGGTATCACGTGGTTTGAAATGGTATGAAGTGGTTTGAAATGGTATGAAGTGTTTTGAAATGGTATGAAGTGGTTTGAAGTGGTACAAAATGGTATGAAATGGTTTGAAATGGTATGAAGTGGTTTGAAGTGGTACAAAATGGTATGAAGTGGTTTGAAATGGTATGAAGTGGTTTGAAGTGGTACAAAATGGTATGAAATGGTTTGAAATGGTATGAAGTGGTTTGAAATGGTATGACATGGAATGAAATGGTTTGAAATGGTATGACATGGTATGACCTGGTTTGAAATGGTATGAAATGGTTTGAAATGGTATGACATGGTTTGAAATGGTAAGAAGTGGTTTGAAATGGTATGAAATGGTTTGAAATGGTATGACATGGTTTGAAACGGTATGAAGTGATTTGAAATGGTTTGAAATGGTTTGAAACGGTATGAAATGGTATGAGATGGTTTGAAATGGTATGAAGCGGTTTGAAATGGTATGAAATGGTTTGAAATGGAATGAAATGGTATGAAGTGGTTTGAAATGGTATGAAGTGGTTTGAAATGGTTTGAAATGGTATGAAGTGATTTGAAATGGTATGAAGTGGTTTGAAGTGGTACAAAATGGTATGAAGTGGTTTGAAGTGGTACAAAATGGTATGAAGTGGTTTGAAATGGTATGAAGTGGTTTGAAGTGGTACAAAATGGTATGAAATGGTTTGAAATGGTATGAAGTGGTTTGAAATGGTATGACATGGAATGAAATGGTTTGAAATGGTATGACATGGTATGACCTGGTTTGAAATGGTATGAAATGGTTTGAAATGGTATGACATGGTTTGAAATGGTAAGAAGTGGTTTGAAATGGTATGAAATGGTTTGAAATGGTATGACATGGTTTGAAACGGTATGAAGTGATTTGAAATGGTTTGAAATGGTTTGAAACGGTATGAAATGGTATGAGATGGTTTGAAATGGTATGAAGCGGTTTGAAATGGTATGAAATGGTTTGAAATGGAATGAAATGGTATGAAGTGGTTTGAAATGGTATGAAATGGTTTGAAATGGTTTGAAATGGTATGAAGTGATTTGAAATGGTTTGAAATGGTATGAAGTGATTTGAAATGGTTTGAAATGGTTTGAAATGGGTCAGTATCAAACTGCCAGTGACTACCAGTGGTGGTCACCTACCCAATCATCTATAGGATTGAACGTACAATATAGGGTGGACCGAGTGCAGTTGTAACATGTTTTGCTTTTTGCATTACCTCACAAAAACTAGACGGAAAACGTCTGATTTTTCTACACACATTGCTTTTATCGGTCTACCAGGGTCAAAAGCCTCATGTCAGGGACAGCTGTAACATCATCTGAACTGCCCCAAACTAGATGACCGAAGATAACTCAAACTATTTATGACACGTTTTATTTTTTTATGATCTGTCATTGGCCACAAATTCCCTTTGAAATCGACCTCTTTTTTAAAAATTAATCAGTTTGTGCCATACTATAAGATAGGCCTCTTTCAAAGTAAAAATCACAGCTATGCACTTGTATTGTTTAGTTACTGAGTTAATGAATTGTTAGAGAAATTAGAATACCATTGTACTTTGTCTGTGAATGTCCTCATTCATCCAGGTCATGGTTATCCAAAGGAATTGAATCGGGTAAATTGAAATGCGGCTACTTGCCCTTAGCCCAAACAATCCCAATCTTATCTGCTTTCGGCCCCCTCAACCAGCACTGGCCTCGGCCAAGGCCGTTGCTGGACCAACAACTCCCCTGGAAGAACACTGCAGTGAGACGCTCTTGCATTCCTTTCCCCGCTTCCAACAGTCACCTGCTGATTGTCGACTCTGTCTGGGGCCTGATCAAGGCAGTCTCCATGGCAACTTGCTGTGTTATCGCTATGACAATCCTGCGGACTTGAGACACTGGTTGGGACACCAGCCGAAGCGACTCACCAGGCCTACACATACACAAACTTTACATACATACATACACACGTCACGCCCCCCTACCCCCCCCCCATCCCACGCCTTCGCCGCTTTGCAGCCCCAGTGTGACAAGCGGGTCTGTGACTAGCGCCCACGGCTGCAGGACCGGATGGCTGCTTGCCAGCGCTGGGTTCCTCCACCCCCCCTCCCCCCTCCCCTGTTGCAAGTCGTGAGCTTTCATGTTGTAAAGTGTACTGATTTATGTGCTCATGTTGCTGAGGTTTTCTCTCCTGTTCCCACACTGGACTCCCCACAGGACCATAGTCTGGGGGTTGCTTTTTTTCTCCTCCCCTCTCCTCATGTTATGCTGTATTTTCTTCCATCCCTGTCTTCCTGTCCTGTCTACCCCCCTTGTCATATTGTATGTATGTTTGTGTATATGTACGGACGGGTTGATGGTTAATTTCGCTGGCACTTGTGTCCAGTGACAATAAAGGTTACTTACTTACTTACTTGTCTGTGAATGTCCTCATTCATCCAGGTCATGGTTATCCAAAGGAATTGAATCGAGTGCAACTGGACTTGGTATATATCCGTGAAGACGTTTCGCCTCTCATCCAAGAGGCTTCCTCAGTTCCTGCCTTTCTGACTAGACCAAGCTAGTCTGACTGGCTGGTGATGAGACTCAGATATTTATCCTCTTTGGAGTCGTTATCAGAGCTATTGATGTCCATGGCTTTTTGTGTTCCGATGTGTAGCAACGCCCGTCGTTATCAGAGGTATTGATATGTGTGGCTCTTTGTGATCCGATGTTTAGCAGCCACGGTCGTTGGGGGTGTTAGTTTGGACTTCGTTAGTGCTCCATTCAGTGGTCATGAGAGTGGTTGGAGCCGTTAGTGACCGACTGTTGTTCTGGAGGCTAGGCTTCTTGAGTCTCCTGGGTAGAGATGAAAGGACGGCATTGTAAGTGGGAGATAGGTGGTGTCGCAGACCTCCTCCTCTGTTGAGGGATGGTTTGTCCAGTTTTGCATAGATGGCTTCCTTCACCCCTCTTTCAAACCATCTATCTTCTCTGTCCAAAATGTGTACGTTGCTGTCCTGGAAGGAGTGTGTCTTCTCCTTTAGGTGTATAGAGACTGCTGAGTCTTGTCCTGAGGAGTGTGGCCTTCTGTGTTGGGCCATCCGTTTGTGTAGTGGTTGTTTGGTTTCTCCTATGTGTAGGTCAGGGCAATCCTCATTGCATTGTACAGCATACACCAGACTGCTTTTCCGGGTGTGTGGTACACGGTCTTTGGGATGAAGCAGTCTTTGTCTGAGTGTGTTGCTGGGTTTGAAGTATACCGGGATGCGGTGTTGGTTAAAAATTCTCCTGAGTTTCTCAGAGACCCCAGAAACATACGGGATGCATGTGCTATTCCTTCTGTTCCTTTGCTCATCTTCATTGTACTTTGTTTATTCATTCATTTATTTGTTGTCTTGAACGTACAAACTGAATGAATACGAGTCTTGACTAAACACACCAAGGCTTTATCTTACACCCGGCACAAACACAGGTGACTTAGCTAGTGCCAGACTGAGGCGGTTGTCATTCTCCCCCTCAGCGCCCACAGTGTTTACACAGCAGGGGTACTGGTGCCATCTGAGCACCCATGGGCGTGTCGGTCTTAAATGAGGTGTAGTCGGGTGCATTGTTCTCTTGAAGCAGCAGAAAGCGATTGTGTGATTGACCAACAAAAACCTGGTCTTGAGTCAACGTTGCAGTCTTTTACTCTTATTTAGCATTATTAAGATGGTAATATGTGCCTACATAAGCGGATGCACAATGCACGATATTTTAAAAAGAATACATGTCATATTGTTTACTCATAGCATTCATCAGATAAGAGAATTGCAGTGATGCTGGAGGAAACTGGCTAATTTCACTGATGTGGCGACACACAAGGCCTCTGTCCAAACCTGGGCAAATACCAAGTGGCCATAATGTTAAACTGTGAGAGGGGCGCCAATTTAATCTGCGTGTGTGTGTGTGTGTGTGTGTGTGTGTGTGTGTGTGTGTGTGTGTGTGTGTGTGTGTGTGTGTGTGTGTGTGTGTCTGTGTCCAGAGCTCAGCAGTATCCCACACATCAGAATCTCCCAAGACCTCCATCCAAGTGATATGGACCACTGCAGCATCAGGCAACCCAAAAACCATCGAGTTCCAGTAACTACAAGTCTAATTCATCAAAAGTCTTTCTATTCTATTCTATTCACTTCCTAGCAAACAGACAAGACAGTACGCTGTTATTTTTGTTATTTAGTTATTAATGATGATGATAATAGTAATAATAATAATAATAATGATAATAATAATAATAATGATGAGATTAATAATAATAATAATAATAACAAAGGTGATAATGGTGGTAATAAAAAATGAAAGCATATTTAGACATATTTACAATAAAACTACTGCATCCCATGACATTATGAGTAATCAGTGGGATTTGAACCTCTAACTTTGAGCTACAAAGCATTGCTATGTATATGAAAAGTAGTAATAATGTTGTGGCTCAAATCCAGGACCATCTTGTCTTTGCCTCTTTTGCTGCAGCGCCTCCTTTGTGCAGGATTATGGCACTTTCTGGGTCAAACTGAGAAGTCCTCCACTGATGTACAGCAACGAGAGTGCTGGCATGGATGATAGGACATCTGTCACACCTGAGACATCTGCACCTCCCCCGGCTGCTGTAAGTAGCTGGCTAACAAGCACAAGGGACTCACCTTCAGTAGAACAAGCTATACGTCTTTATTTACTTATACATATTAATTTACTCATTTACTTACACGTATTTACCTATTTACTTATACGTATTTATTTACTTATTTATTTTTAACGTTTTATATGTATTTATTTACTCATTGACTTATATGTATTTACTTATTTACTTATACATATTCATTTACTTATTTAACATATTTATTTACCTATTTATACGTATTTATTTACTTTTTATACATATTTATTTACTCATTTACTTATACGTATTTACTTACTTATTTACTTATACGTATTTATTTACTTATTTACTTATACGTATTCAGTTACTTATTTATTTTCTTATTTATACGTATTTATTTACTAATTTACTTTTACGTAGTTACTTATACGTATTTATTTACCTATTTATTTTTAACGCATTCATTTGCTTATTTATGCATATTTATTTACTCATTTACTTATACGTATTTACTTATACGCGTTTACTTATTTAATTATACGTATTTATTAACTTATTTAAATATACGTATTCATTTACTTATTTTTATTGCATTTATTTACTTATTTATACGTATTTATTTACTCATTTACTTATACGTATTCATTTACTTATTGATACGTATTTATTTATTTATACATATTTATTTACTTATTTATACGTATTTAAAGCTGCTATGATAACGACTGTTTACATCAAGTCCAGCCCAACCTATAGACCCCTTTTCTGTTAGTAAACATAGTGACGTTTTTCTGTGGGCGGAGCTTAGTTGGACGCAAAACATTTCCCTCAGAGACATAGCTAGCCGTTAGCTAGCTAGCTGCTGGCTGGCAACTTTTACCAGCTTGTATATTTACAATGGACGAAGAAACGCGTATTTCTGAATATGTACCGCTTTCTCCCCGGGACCGCGAGTCTTGCTTGAAAAAGTTAACATTAACCAACGGGACCAGATTGGCCGACCCATACACGCTCACTCAGTGGATGGACGATTTGACAGGAATACCTACCGTGGAGTGACCAGACATTTACACCTTGTATTCTGCCAGAACTTCTAACCCGCAGCCAAGATCCTGCTCTTCAACCACCAGTATTTTGCATCACATGTGAAAAGCCAGAGCTTGGAAAACTGATCGAGTGTGTAATGTGCAAGCACTTCTTCCGTTATGATGTGCACAAGTGAAGAGGAGGCTCCAGAACTGGCACTGCAGTCAAGTGGAGATAAATACACCTGACCCACCTACTACTACTACTTTCGGCTGCTCCCATTAGGGGTCGCCACAGCGGATCCTCCGTTTCTATTTCTTCCTGTCTTCTGCGTCTTCCTCTGTCACACCAGCCACCTGCATGTCTTCCCTCACCACATCCATAAACCTCCTCTTTGGCCTTCCTCTTCTCCTCTTCTCTGGCAGCTCCATATTCAGCATCCTTCTCCCAATATACTCAGCATCTCTCCTCCACACATGTCCAAGCCATCTCAATCTTGCCTCTCTTGCTTTGTCTCCAAACCGTCCAACCTGAGCGGTCCCTCTAATATAATCGTTCCTAATCCTGTCCTTCTTCATCACTCCCAGTGAAAATCTTAGCATCTTCAACTCTGCCACCTCCAGCTCCTCCTCCTGTCTTTTCGTCAGTGCCACTGTCTCCAAACCATATAACATAGCTGGTCTCACAACCATCTTGTAAACTTTCCCTTTAACTCTTGCTGATACCCTTCTGTCGCAAATCACTCCTGACACACTTCTCCACCCACTCCAACCTGCCTGCACTCTCTTTTTCACCTCTCTACTGCACTCCCCGCTACTTTGGACAGTTGACCCCAAGTATTTAAACTCGAATGCCTTTGTCACCTCCACTCCTTGCATCCTGACCATTCCACTGTCCTGTCTCTCATTCACGCATAGGTATTCCGTCTTGCTCCTACTGACTTTCCAGTGCATACCTCCACCTCTCCAGGCTCTCCTCAACCTGCACCCTACTCTCGCTACAGATCACAATGTCATCCGCGAACATCATCGTCCATGGAGACTCCTGCCTGATCTTGTCCGTCAACCTGTCCATCACCATCGCAAACAAGAAAGGGCTAAGAGCCGATCCTTGATGTAATCCCACCTCCACCTTGAACCCATCTGTCATTCCAACCACCCACCTCACCATTGTCACACTTCCCTCATACGTATCCTGCACCACTCCTACATACTTCTCTGCAACTCCTGACTTTCTCATACAATACCACACCTCCTCTCTCGGCACTCTGTCATAAACTTTCTCTAAATCTACAAAGACACAATGCAACTCTTTCTGGCCTTCTCTATACTTCTCAATCAACATTCTCAAAGCAAACATCGCATCTGTGGTGCTCTTTCATGGCATGAAACCATACTGCTGCTGCTGATCATCACCTCTCCTCTTAACCTAGCTTCTATTACTCTTTCCCAAATCTTCATGCTGTGGCTGATCAACTTTATACCTCTGTAGTTGTTACAGTTCTGCACATCGCCCTTGTTCTTGAAAATCAGTACCAGTATGCTTCTTCTCCACTCCTCAGGCATCCTCTCACTTTCCAGGATTGTGTTAAACAATCTAGTTAAAAACTCCACTGCCATCTCTCCTAAACATCTCCATGCCTCCACAGGTATGTCATCAGGACCAACTGCCTTTCCACTCTTCATCCTCTTCATAGCTGCCCTCACTTCCTCCTTGATAATCCACCGCACTTCCTGATTCACTATCCTCACATCATCCAACCTGCTCTCTCTCTCATTTTCTTCATTCATCAGCCCCTCAAAGTACTCCTTCCACCTTCTCAACACACTCTCCTCGCTTGTCAGCACATTTCCATTTCTATCCTTGATCGCCCTAACTTGCTGCACATCCTTTTCAGCTTGGTCCCTCTGTCTAGCCAATCGGTACAAGTCCTTTTCTCCTTCCTTAGTGTCTAACCTGTCATACAACTCACCATACGCCTTTTCCTTTGCCTTTGCCACCTCTCTCTTTGCTTTACGCTGCATCTCCTTGTACTCCTGTCTACTTTCTTCATCTCTCTTACTATCCCACTTCTTCTTTGCCAACCTTTTCCTCTGTATAATTTGCTGTACTTCCTCATTCCACCACCAAGTCTCCTTGTCTTCCTTCCTCTGTCCTGATGACACACCAAGTACCTTCCTAGCTGTCTCCCTCACTATTTCTGCAGTGGTTGCCCAGCCATCTGGCAACTCTTCACTACCACCCAGTGCCTGTCTTAACTCCTGCCTGAACTCCACACAACAGTCTTCCTTCTTCAACTTCCACCATTTGATCTTCGGCTGTGTCTTCACTCGCTTCCTCTTCTTGGTCTCCAAAGTCATCCTACAGACCACCATCCGATGCTGCCTAGCTACGTTCTCCCCTGTCACCACCTTGCAGTCTCCAATCCCTTTTAGATGGCGCCTTCTACATAAGATATAGTCCACCTGTGTGCACTGTCCTCCACTCTTGTACGTCACCTTGTGTTCCTCCCTCTTCTTGAAATATGGATTCACCACAGCCATTTCCATCCTTTTTGCAAAATCGACCACCATCTGTCCTTCCACATTTCTCTTCTTGACTCCATACCTTCCCATCACCTCCTCATCACCTCTGTTCCCTTCACCAACATGTCCATTGAAGTCTGCTCCAATCACCCCTCTCTCCTCCTTGGGTACCCTCTCCACCATGTCGTCCAACTCACTCCAGAATTCTTCTTTTTCATCCATCTCTCCGTTTACCACCAGGTGGCTCCCTGCCAGAGTTGCTCAGCGATATAACGCCTCACGTTTCCCGCCAAAACCCAAATATTCCAGATGTGGCCAGAGGCAGGAGATCATCGGAAGACCTTAGGAGTTTCTCTTGAAATAAAAGCAGCAACCTTGAGTCAGTAGACGTGACACTGGTCTCACCCCTTCACACAGTAGTAGTAAGAGCAACACTGACTGGGCATCAGTTTTCCCTTCTTTAACAAGTTTGACAAGTACTAGTCCCAACATTATTATTTCACTTAGTGTGGGGATATATTTAGATATCTGGGAGATATTCCATAAGAGATATATTTTGATGTCTCTTGTGAAACGGACTATAGTCTGTTTCAAAAGAGATATATTTTGATATTTCCTATAGTCTGTTTCACAAGACAACACGTGTCCTAACTGACGTGTTTTACATTGCTCAAATATCTCCTGAATCTGTAAACGGTCCTGAACAACCTTATTTGGTGTAAGGAGTTTGTGGTATTTTGGTTTCTTTTAATAGGTCGGTAGTGTGAAGACCAGGGGAAACATGGTTTGGTTTTCTGCTCAAAGAAACTCATAAGCCACATTTACACACTTATGCTAAACGAAGTCATGGGTGGTTTCAAGTACGTTTTTTGAGTTGCATCAAAGTTATTTGATGAAGAACGGTGTAGCATGGACAGCTGCCCCTAAATCTACCAATCACCCAGCATCCATGGTGCTCATGTTAGACATACATATACCAGACACACATACTATATTAGACGTATATGTATGTCTAATATATATATATATATATATATATATATATATATATATATATATTGATATATATATATATATATTGATATATTGATATATATATATTGATATATATTGATATATATATATTGATATATATTGATATAGAAGAAGGAAAAACTTTAATTCATAGCAGTACAAGCCTGTTTTCTGCATCATGCACTCGTCAGCTGCTAATCATTAGCAGCTGATGATTTTTTCCTATATCTGTGTTGAGATATATAGTGTGTGGGACATGAGTATTGTGACTATTTACCTGTACACAGGATTCACTGTAGCTAGCCAACATGTTGTGAGACAGTTGGCGTAGACCTGGAGGGGAATGTGTTGTAGGATGACCAAGAGTCCTACCAGGCTGAATCAAACCCATCACAGCTCAGAAACCAAGTGTAAGTGTACTCGTGTCCCTGTGTTCTCCACAGCAGATGGTTGCCGGCGGCAGGTGTGGCGTCAGCAAGGTGTGCTTTAGCCAACCTTTGAACTGTGACCCGACGGTCAGCACAGACTGCTATTTCATGTCGGCCAGAAGGACCTCTGCAACTGCTACTGCGCTGCAGTTTGAGATGGCAGGCCCGTCCCAGGGCTACGTTTCCTTTGGATTCTCTGATGATCAGATAATGGTAATGAATAAAAAAAACACTCGATGAAAACTTCAGTGATTATGGTTCAGTCCATAATCAGGTCAGTATGTACAGATACGTAATGGTCAGCCTTACTTTGGTTCAATTTTCTTAAATTTGGTCTCTCTGAAATGCATATTTCTTTAAGTTTTGATGGTGTCAGGTGGACTACTAATGCTCACCGTCTGTTCAGAATGAGATCTCAGGTGGATCAGAATCAGAATACTTGGCTGGTTGGATAAAGTGATACAAATGCATATCGACTCAGTGCTTCTATCCACCCACTTACCTGCAGGTGATTCCCTTTAGTCCACAGCCGTGTATCTCTGGGATCATCTCATCGCTGTCTTCCCTCTGTCTCTCCGCAGGGAAATGACGACATTTACATCTGTGGCTTGGACAGCCAAGGCATTGTGCAGTTGCAGCGAGCCTTTTCTGTTGGACGCCAGACTCCGAAAACACTTCCTCTGGTAAAGTAATTCATCTCGTAAGCTTGTTAAAGGGGTGACTCCATGGCAGTCAGATGTCTTCATTGTTCATGTAGTACTTTGTTGTCTGACTAAAAGATGTGGGATGATTACTCCCTACCTGTGGGACCAAAAAGGGGACCATGAAAGTTGACTGAAAAACATTTCAGGGATGAGTAAGTGAGCAAACAGACCACAGCTTGACATCAAAATATTTCTCACCTGCGGGCGTCCGGATGGTGTAGCGGTCTATTCCGTTGCCTACCAACATGGGGATCAGTGGTTCGAATCCCCGTGTTACCTCCAGCTTGGTCGGGCGTCCCTACAGACACAATTGACCGTGTCTGCGGGTGGGAAGCCGGATGTGGGCATGTGTCCTGGTCGCTGCACTAGCACCTCCTCTGGTCGGTCGGTCGGTCGGGGCACCTGTTCGGGGGGGGGGGGAACTGGGGGGAATAGCGTGATCCGTCCACGCGCTACGTCCCCCTGGTGAAACTCCTCACGTCAGGTGAAAAGAAGCGGCTGGTGACTCCACATGTATTGGAGGAGGCACGTGGTAGTCTGCAGCCCTCCCTGGTTCGGCAGAAGAGGTGGAGCAGCGACCGGAACGGCTCGGAGAGTGGGGTAATTGGCCGGAAAAAGGGTAACAACAAACAAACAAATAAATAATTTCGCACGTAAAATTCACATGCCAGCTCATCTCCTTCAAACTGTCCATCAGGGGAACGTTTCTGATGTGAGAGCTTCTGTGCGGGACGGGATCATCAGCTGTTCCTTCACCTCCAAAAACCCAATCTCAACGCACAGGACTGCTGACTTTAGCAAACCGTACTACTTGATGTTCGCTCATGGACCCTCCGGCAATGGTAGGAAATAATGGTAATGGTAATGAAGGAAGAAGAAGAAAATGCTTCTTTTATCAATACTCACATGAGATTCTGGAGGGACGTGTTAGTAGCTTACTAGATCATGGCTAGTGTATTTCATTCTGTACCAAGAACCATAAATTAAATAGCGGCTCATAAGGATTTCTGGGAGATAACTGCCAGACATCCCCAGGCTAATGCATCAAATTCTTGAGGCATTCTCCCTGAAATCACTCGATGTTTGTCAGATGCTAAACACCACCCACCTGTCAATATAAGCAGACCAGTATGTTTGCATGTGATAATCCTATCTGCAGTTGGACAGACGTAAGGTCTCCTTTTTCTACTGTCCTCCTTTTACAGGACAAATTCTCTTTCATACTGGTACCTTCATCAGTGACGAGAAAGTGGATCTCTTAAGGCCTCGACCTCTTGGCATAGCAAGACCTCCCCAAATCCTCAAAGCACACGGTGAGACTGTTTCTCGAGGGATGTATACATCAGTATTTTCAAAACACATTATTTTCCATATACTATTTTATCTGAATCCTGTTCCAATATTCCATTTGACAGTGTCCTATTCAGAGTTATGTGTAAGAAGTTCAGTACATCAGAATGAATTATGGTTCCTAGGTATCCAAAGGAATTGAATCAAGTGCAACTGGACTTGGTATATATCCGTGAAGACGTTTTGCCTCTCATCCAAGAGGCTTCATCCGTTTGTGCCTTTCTGACTAGACCAAGCTAGTCTGACTGGCTGGTGATGAAACTCAGATATTTGGCCTCTTTGGAGTCATTATCAGAGCTATTGGTGTCAATGGCTCTTTTGTGTTCCGATGTTTAGCAACGACAGTCGTTGGAGGTGTTAGTTTTGACTTCGTTAGTGCTCCATTCAGTGGTCATGAGTCCTTGGAGCCGTTAGTGACCGACTGTTGTTCTTGGAGGCTAAGCTTTTGAGTCTCCTGGGTAGAGATGAAAGGACGGCATTGTAAGTGGGAGATAGGTGGTGTCACAGACCTTCTCCTCTGTTGAGGGATGGTTTTTCCAGTTTCGCATAGATGGCTTCCTTCACCCCTCTTTCAAACCATCTATCTTCCCTGCCCAAAATGTGTACGTTGCTGTCCTCGAAGGAGTGTGTCTTCTCCTTTAGGTGTAGATAGACTGCTGAGTCTTGTCCTGAGGAGTTTGGCCTTCTGTGTTGGGCCATCCATTTGTGTAGAGCACTAATGAAGTCGAAACGTAACACCTCCAACGACTGTCGTTGCTAAACATCGGAACACAAAAGAGCCATTGACATCAATAGCTCTGATAATGACTCCAAAGAGGCCAAATATCTGAGTTTCATCACCGGCCAGTCAGACTAGCTTGGTCTAGTCAGAAAGGCACAAACTGATGAAGCCTCTTGGATGAGAGGCGGAACGTCTTCACGGATATATAACCAAGTCCAGTTGCACTTGATTCGATTCCTTTGGATAACTATGACCTGGATGAATGAGAGCATTCACAGATATAGTTCCTAGGGTTTAGCAAAGTAAGAGGCATCCAATACCAATATGTGCAAAGCTCCAGTGAGAAGATATAACACATTTATTTTGACGTGGAAGGAGCTAGACTTAATATGTAAAAATCTTGATATTCTCAGTTTATCAATCCCATACCCTTTAGTAGGTCTGCTGTTAACACACTGTGTCTGTGTGTGTAAAGGATGGACTCCAACTTCCTAAATGCCATTGTCTAAAAACATGAACAGTCTCGCCATCAGTCACTGAAGCATCGTATCAAAGACATGTTTGTTTCATTTAAATCATGCTAGGTGGCTAGAGTTGTCATGGAGCCAGAAACTTAACCTGTTCCCGTTTTCTTCCCACCATTTGTGATCATTAATTCGAAAAATACTGTTTGCAGCGTGGTCCAAAATTCCAAGCAGTTTCCCGTACGTTATTCTACCCAAAGGATCATAACATGAATGTTTCTGGATGTAAAATGGAAAGAAATCCAACATGTAGTTGTGTTTCAGGCGCACTTATGTTGATCGCCTGGATGACCATGGGGACACTTGGCATGGTCATCGCCAGATATATGAAAGGCTTGGCTAAAGGACGCAGCTACTGGGGTAAAGACCTCTGGTTTCTGGTAAGGCCTCACAGAGATGATACTCCCAGTTAAAATGAGATTGGTATGAAACTATCCAACCCAGTGCATCATTTACCTAGTCATGCCAAATGCCATACTAGCTAGCTTACTACTACCACTACCATGCCATACTAGCTAGTCTAATGTCTGGAAATTGAGAAATAGTTTTGATCTTCACTCAGTTATTTGCGAGTTTCTTTCAACACAATTAGCACTTCTTTTTATTTGAAAGCACATAGCCAGTAGGCTTTGTATACATGTGTGTCCATACATGTCATAATAATGTTTCCATTGTTTGTGTGTTCCTCCAGCTGCATGTTGCCTTGATGAGTCTAACAGTGGCAGCCACCATTACTGCCTTCATCCTCTCCTTCTCACATGTCAGGGTCTGGAGTGGGGTAGGGCAGCTTTGGATTATGTGTTAAAGAGCAAAAGCATGCTGCCTGAGTGGTTGTGGCACTTGTAAAATGGTTTCATTGTTCAGAAAAAGATTTAAAGATGTGCTTTAGGGGTCACCTTCTTTAAGGCTTTGTAAAAAAGGAATGAATATCAGATCTAGGTTAGTCAATGGCACCTGCCTGTCTGCACAGTGTGCAGTAGGCCCAACTTGTCACCGGGACCAACATGTAATGGCAAAGACAGTGCTACTGAGGACTGTGCACCCTCTGTGGCACTCTAAAAACCTCCTTACATAGGTCTCCACCCCTGACCATGGTGTACAATATCTGGCCTTAGATCTGGTTGAAGTTTGGTGGTGTCTGGTGATGGGAGCAGGGTAGAATTGCCTGGGTGCTCCTAGCCAGAGCCCTGCACATCAGCAGCACGGGTTATATAGTCACTAGCAGCTGGGATTGAGTGGCAGCTGCTTTTGGCAAACCCTCTTGTGAATCAGCAGCCCTATTTGGGGACCACACTGCTCACCCCAATTGGGGAGGAGCCTAGAAAAGGTGGCCTAAAAATTTCCACTCAATCCAACACCTCCTGGGTAGGTTACCATGACTACCGGGAATTCCATTCTGCGATAAAAAACAGGAAAATTATCCCATTCAAATTGGCAACATGGAATATTAGGACTCTCCTTGATAACGATGGCAACATACCACATCGAAGGACTGTGCTGATTGCTGAGGAGCTGAGATGCTACAACGTGGACATCACTGCTCCCAGCGAAACCAGGCTCCTGGGTGAAAGCTCCCTGCGAGAGGAAGGAGGAGGGTGCACGTTTTTCTGGAGAGGGTATCGCCTTGGCCAACAACATCAGCATGGTGTTAGACTGGCAATCAAGAACAGCATTCTACCCAGCCTCACTGAAACACCCACTGGACTGAGAGGCTAACGACCATCCGTATCCCCCTAGCAAAGGCACGCTATGCCACTCTGTTAAGTGCATATGCACCAACACTACCATCTGACAATGGTGTGAAGGACAGTTTCTACCAGCAACTAGATGAAGCCCTTCATCGTATCCCAAAAAAGGACAAGATCCTTCTCTGGGAGACTTTAATGCTACAGTAGGAAAGAACAATGGTATATGTAGTGGAGTACTGGGTAGGTATGGGGTTGATCAGGTTATTGCAAATGGTCAGGCCGCTCACACTTTGTGCAGAGCATGACCTTACTGTTACGAACACACGGTTTCTGCAGAACCAAACACAAAACATCCTGGATGCACCCACAATCTAAACACTGGCACCTGATTGACTATATCATAATAAGACATACTAACACCAGTGATGTCTTGCCGACCTGGGCCATAACAGGTGCAGAATGCTGGATGGATCACCGCCTGATCATGACCAAGCTCCACATCAAAATGTGTCCCCCACAGCGTCTCAAGAAGCCCATAAAAAACAGCAATTGAAGCGCTAAATTGAAGTCAGCCCCAGCACAGGATGGATGAGTTCTGTCACTCTGTGGGCACGATGACACTGGAGGTTGAGGCCATTCTGAGTTCTGACAATTCCATGGATCAGAAATTGACCTTCTTAATCTCATTGCTACATCAAGCTGCAGTAGACTATAGGCTGCAGAGTCAGAAAACATCAGGACTGGTTTACGAGAACCCTGACACCATCACATCCCTGCTGGAAACCATGCATAGGGCACACAGGGCTACTCTCAACTGCCCTGCATCTGTCGTCTTTCGGCAGCAGTGGCAAACGGCACATAAGGAGGTACAAACAACCTTGTGCACCCTGCAAAATGCATGGTGGATGAACAAATCTCACGAGATTCAATCATATGCTGACAGAAATGATATGCAAAACTTCTACAACACTATATATGGCCCTAGCAACTGCTCTATCACACTCTTTAAACCAGCAGATGGACTGACAGCCCTGAAAGACCAAAAGTGAATCCTGACAAGGTGGGCTGAACATAGTGAAGTCCGACTTAACCAGCACTTACCAATTGACCAATCCATCCTGGAAGAGCTGCCTCTTCTCCCTCTCGTAGCCCCCCCTTCCCATCCACCCCTGTATGTCTGTGTTATGTTTATCTGTTGTCTTGTTTCACCCCATTTATTGTAAATCAACTGAGTGTTAGAAAAGTGCTATACAAGTTTAATGTATTGTTATAATTATTATGAATTCGGACAGACGAGATCAGGCAGGCGTCTCTGTGGACGATGATGTTCGCGGATGACAGTGTGATCTGTAGCGAGTAGGGTGCAGGTTAAGGAAAGCCTGGGGAGGTTGAGGAATGAAAGTAGGAGCAAGATGGAATACCTATATGTGTGAATGAGAAGGAGGACAACGGAATGGTGAGGAGGCAAGGAGTAGAGGTGATGAAGGCATATGAGTTTAAAGACTGGCGGTCAACTGTCCAAAGTAACGGGGAGTGCAGGAGAGAGGTGAAGAAGAGAGTGCAGGCAGGGTGGAGAAGAGTGTCAGGAGTGATTTGTGACAGAAGGGTACCAGCAAGAGTTAAAGGGAATGTTTACAGGATGGTTGAGAGACCAGCTATGTTATATGGTTTGGAGACAGTGGCACTGATGAAAAGACAGGAGGTGACAGAGTTTAAGATGCTAAGATTTTCATTGGGAGTGATGAAGAAGGACAGGGTTGGGAACGATTATTGTTACGGGTTGTGCAGGAGGACCCAGATGACCACACGGTAGGCGGATGACTCTTAGTAACGTGTAATGAAAATTAAACAAAGGGAAAAATAATCGGGGAGAGATAAATGCGGGGTACTCGGGTAGTTGTGTGTGTGAATACACTATGTATAGTGAGAGGCGGTAATGTGTGTAGCTGGGTGTTAGTGTAAGTTATCCTAAGTGTGTGTAAAACGTGAATGGGGCGTTGGGTTTTGTGTAAGTGTGCGTGTACCAGCAAAGTACCAAGTCCGAAGGCAAAGGGGAATCGATGGGTAGTCCGAGTTCAAAGTCTACGTGGTAGTCCGAGGAGGTAGGTTGGTTGGCAGGCGAGCCGGCTCTGCGCAACAGCTCAGAGGTATCCCATGGGAAGATCTGGCAATGAGTAGAGAGAAGACCAGGATCTTGTAGGGGTAGAAATGATTGCAGATGGGGAACAGCTGAGGGAATTAGTGACCGGGGAACTGCAGAGCCGTCCTGCCAGCAGATGGCATCAGTGGCGCCATGCCCGTTTGGAGGTGCTGGGGACCTCAGGGTCTGGGTCCGGTGATGGGTGACGTGAATGCGCCCCAGTTCTGGTGGTGAGGAGTGGATGTAACAAGCACCGTGGAGGCCCACAGGGAATGGAAGAGATAGGTTGCGGAGAATGTGAAACCGTAGCAGGATCCCTCCCCCGACCGACCAGGTTTGTCAGGGTGAGCCCGGTAGAAGTCCCGGAGGAGACTGGGGTCCATGATGAGACGGGGAGACCCCGAACTGCGCTCCTGCGGACCGTAGCCCTTCCAATCCACCAGATATTGGAAGCCACGGCGACGCACGTCCAGCGGCCTCCGCACCGTCCATTGTGGGTGGCCGTCGACCAGTTGAGGAGGAGGTGGAGCAGGGACAGAGGGCCTAAGAGGGCTAGCAGACTGACTTGATCTTGAAAACGTGAAAAACCAGGTGAACTTTGAGAGGCAGGGAGGATGACACGAACAGCCGTGGGGTTGATGAGGCTGTCAACAACAGGCCAATGAAGCGGGGTGACAGCTTCTTGGAGGTGTCCTGGAGCTGGAGAGGAAGGCCCGCTGTGGACAGCCATACCTTCTGCCCAGGTTGGTAGGCAGGAGCCGGAGTGCGGCGTTGGTTTGCCCCCCGACAGGTGCGGTCGTTGGACCGGAGCAGGGCGGCCCGTGTGGTCTTCCAGACCCTTCGGCACCAGCGGAGATGGGCTTGTACAGAGGGAACCGCCACTTCGACCTCCTGGCTGGCGAACACTGGAGGCTGGTACCCGAGAGAGCACTTGAAGGGGGAGAGCCCGGTAGCGGTGCTGGGCATGGTGTTCAGGGCATAGTCAACCTAGGTCAGGTCGTCACTCCAAGAGGAGGGCCACAACACAGCGGAGAACCGTCTCCACGTTGTGGTTGGCTCACTCGGCCTGCCTGTTAGTTTGAGGGTGGTAGCCAGAGGAGAGTGATGGTGGCCTCTCACCCTCGACAGAAGGCTCGCCAGACCTGGGAGGTAAATTGGGGTCCACGGTCTAACACAATGTCACAGGGCAGGCCATGAAGCCGGTACACGTGCTCAGTAAGCAGCCTCAGCAGAAGACGGAAGCTTGGTGAGGGCCACCAGGTGCATAGCCTTAGAGAAGCAATCTACCACAGTGAGGATGGTGGTGTTACCCCAAGAGGGGGGCAGACCGGTCACAAAGTCCAAGGCTATGTGGGACCATGGCTGCCTGGGCACGGGAAGAGGGCGCAGCAGGCCCGCTGGGGCTTGGTGTGAGGCTTTACGGCGGGTGCACACCGAACAGGCCCCGACGAACTCCCGGACGTCGAACCTCATGGTGGGCCACCAGAATCGTCGCTGGATGAAGGCCAGGGTGCGATGGATACCGGGGTGGCAGGCGTACCGACTGGAATTGCCCCATTGGAGGACTGGGGATGGAATCCTGTCCGGGACGAAGAGACGATGTGGGGGTCCATTTCCTGGATCGGGCTGAGTGCGTTGGGCCTGCTTCATCACAGTCTCAATGCCCATGGTGACCGCCCCCACCACCCAAGCCGCAGTAAAGACAAACATCTTTACCTGCACACCAAAACTGTCATTTACAAAGACGTCTGCAGCACAACTCTCCTATACAGCTGTGAAGCCTGGGTCACATATAGCCGCCACCTAGGGTTACTGGAGCAGTTCCACATCAGGTGTCTGAGAGAATCATGGGGATCATGTGGCATGACCGTGTTCCCCATGCCGAGATTCTTGCTAGGACAAACTGCAAGAGCATAGAAGCCATGCTCTCTCATGCTGGCAGTAAAGTGTTCAGCTCAACACTGAACACCAGCTGCGCTGGCTTGGGCATGTCATCAGGATGCCCCAAGAACGCCTGCCACGTCAAGTCCTGTATGGACAGCTTCATCTGGGCCACGGTCTGCAGGTGGTCAGAAGAAGCGATACAAAGGCCAGCGAAAAACATCGCTGAAGAAATGTTGTATCGACCCCTTGAGACTATAGCAAGCTGCCACCAACTGTTCCAACTGGTGGGCGATCTGCCACAGAGGTATAGAACAGCTGGAAAAGGAGAGGAATGTGAAAAAAAAACAGATAAGTCTAAGGAGGCACACAACCATGCCTGCCTAGAGGAAATCTATGCAGTCACGGGGAGAACACGAAAACTCCACACAGATAAAACATGGGATGGCCTGGGGTTCGAACTCAGGACTTTCTTGTTGTGAGGTAACAGTGCTAACCACTGTCACCATATAGTGTTGTTATTCACATTCCTTATGTACAAGAAAATGTTCTTATACACTACCGTTCAAAAGTTTGGGATCACCCAAACAATTTCGTGTTTTCCATGAAAAGTCACACTTATTCACCACCATATGTTGTGAAATGAATAGAAAATAGAGTCAAGACATTGACAAGGTTAGAAATAATGATTTGTATTTGAAATAAGATTTTTTTTACATCAAACTTTGCTTTCGTCAAAGAATCCTCCATTTGCAGCAATTACAGCATTGCAGAGCTTTGGCATTCTAGCTGTTAATTTGTTGAGGTAATCTGGAGAAATTGCACCCCACGCTTCCAGAAGCAGCTCCCACAAGTTGGATTGGTTGGATGGGCACTTCTTTGAGCAGATTGAGTTTCTGGAGCATCACATTTGTGGGGTCAATTAAACGCTCAAAATGGCCAGAAAAAGAGAACTTTCATCTGAAACTCGACAGTCTATTCTTGTTCTTAGAAATGAAGGCTATTCCATGCGAGAAATTGCTAAGAAATTGAAGATTTCCTACACCGGTGTGTACTACTCCCTTCAGAGGACAGCACAAACAGGCTCTAACAGGTACTATTTAATGAAGATGCCAGTTGGGGACCTGTGAGGCGTCTGTTTCTCAAACTAGAGACTCTAATGTACTTATCTTCTTGCTCAGTTGTGCAACGCGGCCTCCCACTTCTTTTTCTACTCTGGTTAGAGCCTGTTTGTGCTGTCCTCTGAAGGGAGTAGTACACACCGGTGTAGGAAATCTTCAATTTCTTAGCAATTTCTCGCATGGAATAGCCTTCATTTCTAAGAACAAGAATAGACTGTCGAGTTTCAGATGAAAGTTCTCTTTTTCTGGCCATTTTGAGCGTTTAATTGACCCCACAAATGTGATGCTCCAGAAACTCAATCTGCTCAAAGAAGTGCCCATCCAACCAATCCAACTTGTGGGAGCTGCTTCTGGAAGCGTGGGGTGCAATTTCTCCAGATTACCTCAACAAATTAACAGCTAGAATGCCAAAGGTCTGCAATGCTGTAATTGCTGCAAATGGAGGATTCTTTGACGAAAGCAAAGTTTGATGTAAAAAAAATCTTATTTCAAATACAAATCATTATTTCTAACCTTGTCAATGTCTTGACTCTATTTTCTATTCATTTCACAACATATGGTGGTGAATAAGTGTGACTTTTCATGGAAAACACAAAATTGTTTGGGTGATCCCAAACTTTTGAACGGTAGTGTATGTAATGTTGAAAATCACCATTGATTCCCTTTAAGGGAAACCAAAAGACATAAAAAAGTAAAAATAAAAATATGAAGCTCCCGTTTTAAGAGTTCCCTGGCTTCATGATGCCTTCACGATGCCTTCATGCTCCATCTGCAGGGAGCTCATCCTGTTTTAGGATGCCTGGTGATGATTCTGTCCTTCCTCCAGCCCGTCGCTGCTCTATTCCGCTGTGGACCTCACCTTCACTTGTAAGTATACTGTGTGTGTGTGTGTGTGTGTGTGTGAGAGAGAGAGAGAGAGAGCGAGAGAGAGAGAGAGAGAGAGAGAGAGAGAGAGAGAGAGAGAGAGAGAGAGAGAGAGCGAGAGGATTCATCCTTTTTCTCTCCTCTGTCCAACAGAAGATTTATCTTCACTTGGTCACATACTGTGAATGCAGTGGCAGTAAAGAGTCTTGCTGGTAAGGAGCCATAGCTTTAGAAGTTTTTATATACAGTGCAACCGGAAAGTATTCACACCCCTTCACTTTCCCCACATTTTGTTATGTTACAGCCTTATTCCAGAATGGATTAAATTCCTTTCTTTCCTCATCAATCTACACACAACACCCCATAATGACAAAAACGAAAAAGGTTTTGTATTATTTTTTTGCAAATTTATTAAAAATAAAAAACTGAAATATTGCATGTACATAAGTATTCACACCCTTTACTCAGTACTTGGTTGAGGCACCCTTGGCAGCGATTACAGCCTCAAGTCTTCTTGGGTATGAAGCTACAAGCTTGGCACACCTATATTTTGGGTATTTCTCCCATTCTTCTCTGCAGATCTTCTCGAGCTCTGTAAGGGTAGATGGAGAGCGTCGCTGCACAGCTATTTTCAGGTCTTTCCAGAGATGTTCAATGGGGTTCAAGTCTGGGCTCTGGCTGGGCCACTCGAGGACATTCACAGACTTGTCCCGAAGCCACTCCTTCGTGGTCTTGGCTGTGTGCTTAGGGTCGTTGTCGTGTTGAAAGGTAAACATTCGCCCCAGTCTGAGGTCCTGAGCGCTCTGGAGCAGGTTTTCATCAAGGATCTCTCTGTACTTTGCTCCATTCATCTTCCCCTCGATCCTGACTAGTCTCCCAGTTCCTGCTGCTGAAAAACATCCCCACAGCATGATGCTGCCACCCCCATGCTTCACTGTAGGGACGGTATTAGCAAGGTGATGAGAGGTGCCTGGTTTCCTCCAGACGTGACATTTGGCATTCAGGCCAAAGAGTTCAATCTTGGTTTCATCAGACCAGAGAATCTTGTTTCTCATGGTCTGAGAGTCCTCTAGGTCAGCATTTCTCAAACCTCTCCTGGAGGACCACTTGTCCTGCATGTTTTAGATCTCTCCCTGCTCCAACACAGCTGATTTAAATGATCATTTTTGTTATTAGGCAGCTTCGGGAGCTCATAACGAGTTGATCATTTGAATCAACTGTGTTGGAGCAGGGAGAGATCTAAAACATGCAGGACAAGTGGTCCTCCAGGAGAGGTTTGAGAAATGCTGCTTTAGGTGCTTTCTGGCAAACTCCAAGCGGGCTGTCATGTGCCTTTAACTGAGCAGAGGCTTCCGTCTGGCCACTCTACTATAAAGGCCTGATTGGTGGAGTGCTGCAGAGATGGTTGTCCTTCTGGAAGGTTCTCCCATCTCCACAGAGGAATGCTGGAGCTCTGTCAGAGTGACCATCGGGTTCTTGGTCACCTCCCTGACCAAGATATCCGTGAATGTTCTCATTCATCCAGGTCATGGTTATCCAAAGGAATTGAATCAAGTGCAACTGGACTTGGTATATATCCGTGAAGACGTGTCACCTCTCACCCAAGAGGCTTCCTCAGTTCGTGCCTTTCTGACTGTCACAAAGACAAAGACAAAGACTGGTTCATCCCAAAGACCGTGTACCACACACCCAGAAAAGCAATCTGGTGTATGCCATACAATGCAATGAGAATTGCACTGACCTATACATAGGAGAAACCAAACAACCACTACACAAACGGATGGCCCAACACAGAAGGCCAAACTCCTCAGGACAAGACTCAGCAGTCTATCTACCCCTAAAGGAGAAGACACACTCCTTCCAGGACAGCAATGTACACATTTTGGACAGAGAAGATAGATGGTTTGAAAGAGGGGTGAAGGAAGCCATCTATGCGAAACTGGACAAACCATCCCTCAACAGAGGAGGAGGTCTGCGACACCCCCTATCTCCCACTTACAATGCCGCCCTTTCATCTCTACCCAGGAGACTCAAGAAGCCTAGCCTCCAAGAACAACAGTCGCTCACTAACGGCTCCAACAACTCTCATGACCACTGAACAATGAAGTCTAAACTAACACCCCCAACGACTGTCGCTGCTAAACAAATGCAAATCAATAGCTCGGATGGCGACAGGCCCGGCTGGACATCGGAGCACAGGAGAGCCACTCATATCTATGGCTCTGTTAGCGACGGGCGTTGGTAAACATCGGATCACAAAGAGCCACGCATATCAACAGCTCTGACCACGACTCCTAGAGGATAAATTCTGAGTCTCATCACCAGCCAGTCAGACTAGCTTGGTCTAGTCAGAAAGGCACGAACTGAGGAAGCCTCTTGGATGAGAGGTGAAACGTCCTCACGGATATATACCAAGTCCAGTTGTACTTGATTCAACTCCTTTGGACTCCCTGACCAAGGCCCTTCTCCCCTGATTGCTCAGTTTGGCTGGGCGGCCAGCTCTAGGAAGAGTCCTGGTGGATCCAAACTTCTTCCATTTACGAATGATGGAGACCACTGTGCTCTTTGGGACCTTCAAAGCTGTAGACATTGTTTTGTACCCTTCCCCAGATCTGTGCCTCGATACAATCCTGTCTCGGAGGTCCACAGACAATTCCTGTGACTTCATGGCTTGGTTTCTGCTCTGACATGCACTGTCAACAGTGGGACCTTATATAGACAGGTGTGTGCCTTTCCAAATCATGTCCAATCAATTCAATGTACTACGGGTGGACTCCAATCAAGATGTAGAAACATCTCAAGGATGGTCAGTGGAAACAGGATGAACCTGAGCTCAATTTTGAGTGTCATAGCAAAGGGTGTGAATACTTATGTACATGCAATATTTCAGTTTTTTATTTTTAATAATTTGCAAAAATCTCTACAAAACCTTTTTCACATTGTCATTATGGGGTATTGTGTGTAGATTGATGAGAAAAAAAAGGAATTTAATCCATTTTGGAATAAGGCTGTAACATAACAAAATGTGGGGAAAGTGAAGGGCTGTGAATACTTTCCGGATGCACTGTATATATACACACATACATACATACATATATATACACACACACACACACACACACACACATATACAAGCTTGTTTCATGTGTCGCTCACTCATATATATATATATATATATATATATATATATATACACTCACCGGCCACTTTATTAGGCACACCTGTCCAACTGCTCGTTAACACAAATTTCTAATCAGCCAATCACATGGCAGCAACTCAATGCATTTAGGCATGTAGACATGGTCAAGACGATCTGCTGCAGTTCAAACCGAGCATCAGAATGGGGAAGAGAGGTGATTTAAGTGACTTTGAACGTGGCATGGTTGTTGGTGCCAGACGGGCTGGTCTGAGTATTTCAGAAACTGCTGATCTACTGGGATTTTCACGCACGACCATCTCTAGGGTTTACAGAGAATGGTCCGAAAAAGAGAAAATATCCAGTGAGCGGCAGTTCTGTGGGCGAAAATGCCTTGTTGATGCCAGAGGTCAGGGGAGAATGGCCAGACTGGTTCGAGCTAATAGAAAGGCAACAGTAACTCAAATAACCACTCATTACAACCGAGGTATGCAGAAGAGCATCTCTGAACGCACAACACATCGAACTTTGAGGCAGATGGGCTACAGCAGCAGAAGACCACACCAGGTGCCACTCCTGTCAGCTAAGAACAGGAAACTGAGGCTACAATTTGCACAGGCTCACCAAAATTGGACAATAGAAGATTGGAAAAACGTTGCCTGGTCTGATGAGTCTCGATTTCTGCTGCGACATTCGGATGGTAGGGTCAGAATTTGGCGTCAACAACATGAAAGCATGGATCCATCCTGCCTTGTATCAACGGTTCAGGCTGGTGGTGGTGGTGTAATGGTGTGGGGGATATTTTCTTGGCACACTTTGGGCCCCTTAGTACCAATTGAGCATCGTGTCAACGCCACAGCCTACCTGAGTATTGTTGCTGACCATGTCCATCCCCTTATGACCACAGTGTTCCCATCTTCTGATGGCTACTTCCAGCAGGATAACGTGCCATGTCATAAAGCTCGAATCATCTCAGACTGGTTTCTTGAACATGACAATGAGTTCACTGTACTCAAATGGCCTCCACAGTCACCAGATCTCAATCCAATAGAGCACCTTTGGGATGTGGTGGACCGGGAGATTCGCATCATGGATGTGCAGCCAACAAATCTGCAGCAACTGCGTGATGCTATCATGTCAATATGGACCAAACTCTCTGAGGAATGTTTCCAGTACCTTGTTGAATCTATGCCATGAAGGATTAAGGCAGTTCTGAAGGCAAAAGGGGGTCCAACCCGGTACTAGCAAGGTGTACCTAATAAAGTGGCCAGTGAGTGTATATATATGTATATATATATATATATATATATACACACACGCGCGCGCACACACACACATTCAAGCCTACTGTGTGTGAACAAATCAACCAAACAGGTTAAATAAAAGCCTGTCATCAGAAAATATCCTCCAGGAGTCGTTTCCAGCTGAATTCTTCCAAAGTAAACATGACGTCACACTATAGAGGAACCAGTTCTTCTTCTTACTGTGTCATCACCTTTTCTTCTTTATTCCATCACGAAGTGGCGGCCATATTCACAGGCCTGAGCTTGATTGACAGCACAGAGGACAGGTGGCTGTTGAAGGTGATGGGGGGCTTGGTGGGCTGGGAAGTGGTGTTCTACATCTGTTTTGATCTTCACCTGAGATGGAGGCACAGAGGTAAATCACTTCATTCACTTTTCAAAACATGTACCTGCACCTGCCAGGTCTTCTTACGTAGTATCAGCCTTCTTTAAAGCAAAGAAAAGCAGATTGAGCATTTGATTACTGAAACGTGAGAGGTTTTTTTGTGTATTTTTGTGTGTCGTGTATATAGACCAGTGGAGAAAGAAAAAATGTATGACGTAGAAATATTTTTTTTTAACGTCTTTTAATTTGGTTCCTCTGTTTTGCTCTAGACACAGATGATGCTAAAGCTATAACGGTAAGCCAAAGTGTTGTGCTGAAGTAGCAATGGATGGTAATAACTTTTCCACTAACTTTGGAAGTCGTTGACTTACTGCTTTTTCCTTTGTAGCTCGGCTTTGATTTGATTCCTTTGGCGGTGTTTTTCCTTGGAGACTTGACCTTTCTGGCTGCGCTGCTAGTCGGGATCGGGATGTCGTAGGTAACAAGGACGAAGTCGTAGGTAACGAGGATGAAGTCGTAAGTATAGGGGATGAAGTCGTAGGTAACAAAGATGAAGTCGCAGGTAAAGAGAATGAAGTCGTATGTAACAAAGATGAAGTCGTAGGTAACGAGGATGAAGTCGTATGTAACAAAAATGAAGTCGTAAGTAAAGAGGATGAAGTTGTATGTAACAATAAGGAAGTCGCAGGTAAGGAGGATGAAGTCGTATGTAACAAGGATGAAGTTGTAGGTAACGAGGATGAAGTCATATGTAACGATGAAGTCGTAGGTAACGATGATGAAGTCGTAGGTAACGATGAAGTCATAGTTAACGCGGATGAAGTCATAGTTAATGAGGATGAAGTTGTAAGTAAAGAGGATGAAGTCGTATGTAACAAGGATGAAGTCATATTTAACAAGGATGAAGTTATAGGTAACAAGGATGAAGTCGTAGGGAATGAGGATGAAGTCGTAGGTAACGAGGATGAAGTCGTATGTAACAAGAATGAAGTCATAGTAACAAGGATGAAGTTGTAGGTAACGAGGATGAAGTCGTAGTTAACGAGGATGAAGTCATAGTTAACGAGGATGAAGTCGTAGCTAACGAGGATGAAGTCGTATGTATCGAGGATGAAGTTGTAGGTAACGTGGATGAAGAGGAATGCGAACAAGTATCAAGGCCTACACAGGTTTTCACTGGAAAAATATTATCTTGTCTAGTAAGTCTTGTCTACTAAGTCTTTTCTAGTAAGTCTTGTCTAGTAAGTCTTGTCTAGTAAGTCTTGTCTACTAAGTCTTTTCTAGTAAGTCTTGTCTAGTAAGTCTTGTCATGTTCGCTATGTTTTCTTTTTTTTTCTTCTTCTTAAATGAAAAAGTCTACCTAGTTTATGTATAGTCCAGAAGACACCCACTCGACTGTATATGCTAATTATCTTAGAAACATGATCTTACATGGCGATTTCTTATATGATGTGCTTTGAGTATTTTTAGGTATATTTTTAGGTATATCTCTTTTACGTATACTTTGTGTATTTTATATATTTTATAACCCTACATGTTTAGGCTAACTAAAATTTACATGATCTTTTCTGTTAATTTCTTCTATGACATACTGAATGTATATTTTCATTCTTCACATGTCAACACATGTTGCAAAGTTGCAAAGCATATCGGCCCTCATTTTTATCTATATGTATTTTTATGTATTTTCTATGTATTTCTAGGTATTTTTTTATGCATTTTTGTATTTTTTACATTTTGATATGTATTTTTATGTATTTTTAGTAGTAGTCATCTACTACTACTACTACTACTATTACTTTCATATGTATAAATAGATGAAATGCTGTAAACTTTATAAAAATATTTTAACCTTTTTTGCCCTTACGCTTTTTCCATTTTGGTCAAACGACTGACGTCGTACATGCTTGTATTGTAAACGAGATTAATGTTCTAAGGAAAAGCCACATTTCCTTTCAGTGCCGCAGGAGGCAGTAGCATTGAGGGTAGTCAGGCCATAAAGGACTTCTTTTCTTTTTTCTTTTTTTTAATTCAAACATTGAATTTGTAACAACAAGGCAAACATTACAAATGAAAACTTGTCATCCTCTATAATGTAAACAATGAGCAGACACCACAACACATATACAACATGTACACAAACCATATAACCATATATATCCCTCATTTCATTTTTTTTTCATTTTTAACATGTGCCTGCACATTGTTTTTAATAACAATAAATTGAATTGAATTGAATATAAAAAAAGTACAAAATAACCCAATTAAGCAGACTAAAACGTGAGATAGCCATAAAATAAATCAATTAAGCTGAATAAAACGTGAAATAACCATAAAATAAATCAATTAAGCTGAATAAAACGTGAAATAACCATAAAATAAATAAATTAAGCTGAATAAAACAATAAAATGGCTAAATTGCAAATAAGGATAGGCTAAAGGATTGTTAAGTTTAAGATATGTTGGTCAGATTTCTTTCTAGTCATCCCTAGAGGTCTTTGGCACATTTTGAGTTCATTAATTTCAGGGGCTTAGGTAGAGTTGAGTTTCATTATAGTAGCACATGAAGACAGGTGGAGTTTTAATAAGTTTAGTCTTATGAATAAAACATTTGGCTAAAATAACCTCTCTGTTGCCTAACAGGTCAAAATGACCTATGACAGTGTTTAACAGCAGAGAAAAGACCCTAAATGATCTGTTTTCAGCCTGACATGTGATGACTCTTTCTACAGGGGCCCCAACAGTAGAGACAGTGAAACGCTGCTTTTGTTCATATTTCCATGAAAGCTGTGCACCACTAGGGTACTAAGACTGTCTTAGGGTCATGTGTGACACTAAGACATGTGCAGGTCATGTGACCCTAAGACATGCGTGGGTCATGTGTGACCCTAAGACATGCGTGGGTCATGTGTGACCCTAAGACATGCGTGGGTCATGTGTGACCCTAAGACATGCGTGGGTCATGTGTGACCTCACTGTGCGATGTCCCACTGTCCTGCTTGTTTTCTCTAACTTTCACTCTGGCCCTGACACCCTGCATCAGTCAACCCTTTTCTTCACGGGTGAACTGGGACACCCAGCAGAGCAAAAGAGGTAGTGATGGAGCTGAAACACCAGTCCTTTAATGAGGTAAACTAATGATGGAGCTGAAACATCTATCTATCTATCTATCTATCTATCTGTCTATCTGTCTGTCTGTCTGTCTGTCTGTCTGTCTGTCTGTCTGTCTGTCTGTCTGTCTGTCTGTCTGTCTGTCTGTCTGTCTGTCTGTCTGTCTGTCTGTCTATCTATCTATCTATCTATCTATCTATTAGTAAGGGCATTTTATCAGATATTTGACCAATCTGGGAACTAAATCCTTACCAAGAAATTTCTTCACCAATGTGTCTGTAAAGGTGTGTAATAGCATGTATTAAAATGTTGAAATTCAGCTCCCGTGAGAAAACTTGCTCAAAGTTGGGGTACCCGTAACCAATTTTCAAATAATCAAAAATTTTTAATTTGGCCTTAAATAACTTGTGAGGGGTCAAACTAGGGGTTTTTCATGATTCTGAGTTGATTGCAAGTATTAGCTTTTCACCAAAACCACTCCTTGGTGTAAAAACAGCCACACCCACTTTTCCTGATCATCGCAGCCCCCCCTCCCAAGACCCCCCCAACCCCTTCCCACTGCTGGGTACATGTAAATTAAAAAGTTGCTTAATTAGTTTCTTTTTTATTATTATTTGCCATGGTAAATAGGCCTAATTATTGTTTAGTGGTAGTTGTTGTAGTTGGTTGGCACTCAAAGTGAGGACGTTTGGAGTTAGCTAGCGCCAGACATGCTGAAGCCATTTGACATTTCTTCCCATCGCTGAGCTCTCCTCCTCTGTGACACAAGACCAGCCACTCCTCACTCCTGGCGATACACTCTGGGCAGCAGGGTGGGTGATCAAAGCCCAGGACCCTGAGTTCCCACACTCAAACTGGAATGGCTGGATGAAGCGTATCCATGCAGATGATACCAAGCAGAGCACGCAGATCGACTTCTTCCCAGTCATCAAAGGTGACCCTAATGACAACAACACCATCCTCACCACTTTCAAAAAGTGCATGCGGCCCTCTGAAGACAAAGTCACTATAGTGACGTTTGATCTCCCCATTTGGCTCAAGGCTGTGGACATCATAAAGCAGGCAAATCTACCCGTCATTCCACGGTTCTGCGGATTTCACCTGCTAAAGTCCTACCTTGGATCCTTGGGAAATGTGATGGAGCATTCTGGGCTACTAGAGCTGATCCAGCTGATCTATCCAGAGACTACGACAGCCAACCACATCCTGGATGGAGGATGTTTTGACAAGGCAATCCGTGCTCACCTCCTTATCGATGCAGCCATCTATCAGCACATCATGAAACACGCCTTCACTGAGGAGGAGCTTGGTGAAATGAGGATCTTCATGGAGAAGGTAGCTGATGGGAAGATGGGAGCCAGACACACAGACCCAGTAGTTGCAGTGTTTGAACAGAGGTTTGAAGAAATCTTCAAAAGACTTGCCGACGGAGGAAGAACGCCTGCACTCTGGGTGCAGTACCACTACATGGTAGATATCATCAAGATCTTCATCAGAACTGAACGGCTTGCAGATCACAATGGGCACCTGTCCTGCATTGTTACCAGGATGCTGGAAATCTTTGCAGCTGCGGGGCATCACCAATATGCCAAGGGCACACAGCTGTACTGTCAACTCATGAAGCAACTCGAAACTTTGCCTGCTTACAAGGAGACCTTAGAAAGTTTCACTGCCCGTGGGAACCACGTTGTCCGTTACTCTAGCCATAATTGGTCTGGCACCTGGTGTGACATCTGTTTTGAGCAGACATTAATGAAGGCAGCCAAGTCAGAAGGTGGACTGAGCAGAGGGAGGATGAGAAATAGTGATTCTGGCCACAAGTGCTGGGTGCTCACTCTCAACCACTTCTCCAATGTCAACCAGCGCATGGAGGAAGGTGTCAAGAAACATGGTCCACTCCACAGAGACCTTGCCAAAACACAGATGAAGCGAGATGCTGAAGCGATTGAACTTGCCCTCAAATGGTTTGAGGAGAACAACCCATTCGACCACGATCGAGACAAGGAGTTGCTTGTGTCTTTCTCAACAGGATTCACAAGCACGGGAGATGACCCAGTCAATGCAGAGAGAGCAGCTGAAGTAGGGAGGGAGATGCAGATAAAGCTGGATGGACGGTCAGCGACATCGACCATGGAGGTGAAGTTGAAGGTACAAGCCCTGTCATCACTCAGAAAGATTCCCAAAGTCAACGAGAAGAAGATTCACCTTGACTCACTGAAGTTGGTCAACCGACTAATCATTTTGGCCCAACGGTATATGACAGTTGAGACAAGCTTAGAGTATGAGCTGACTCCCTTCCCATTGTCCCCTGTTCAGCAACAAAGATCAGAAAATGAACAAGGCGAACAAAGCAGGCTTTTCCAAGACTAGCCTGAAGGAGTTAACTGATCCGCTTGACCTCACTAACCAACCCTGCTCCACTCTGGTGGTTGATGGCGGGTGGCTTCTCTACATGGTGAAGTGGGCACAAGGTCAGACTTGGCAGGAGATTGCCAACAGTTACCTGAGCTACATGCAGTGTCTTGGCCGTCACTCTCAGAAGATCATCGTGGTCTTGATGGCTATAGCAGATCACCAAAAGATCACGACCACATCCGGCGTACCTAGAAGTCATGCTGTGATCTCCAGATTCGACCGGATATGATACATTAGACACCAAGAGCAAAGTTCTTGGACAACACTCATAACAAGAGTGAGCCCATCCACCTCCTCTCTTCAACATTCCGAAAATTTCACACATGTTGATGGAGAAGTATAGAGAAGGCCAGAAGGCATGGCCGGATTAACCCACCAGGGGGCCCCGGGGCACACACATCCATGCCCCCCCCACACCCTGTCAGATAGGCTACTCAAACAATACTAAACATTGTTAAATGTAAAACTAATGCAAATACCCAACATGGTAGTCGACGCTATGCCAATCTGCATGGGATTCAAATGGCAACTACAAAGTACAACACAATTTTGAATCACAAAACAAACAGAGATGAGAATAGCAGCTCACGGTATCGCAAACATATTGCGAAGCCTTCTTCCCACTTACAACGGCTTACCAACAGGAAATAAATGTTTGTTTCAGAACAAATGATTCAGTGGAATATGGGCATATTTTAGTAAAACTATCTGTTTAATTGTTTTTCAGTATGGACATTCTAGCTAGCACGTTTGTTCAACTATACACAATGAAACAATGAAGCATCGAGTTTGAGCTATGTCAGACTTTGTTGCACTCTTAACTGCTACAATGTGAACATAAGGTGCAAACTCTTCAAACTGGCATTGTCATATATTTAGACCCCCCCCCACACACACACACACATATTTAGTACGTTTATATTTGTGATATCTATGGCTCTTCTTCAAACGAGTCCCTAGAAACTGAAAAAGGCTTCCGCTTCGACTCCTGGTTTCTTATACTGTCTATGTTGCAGACTGTGAAAGTATGATGATGTTATGGTGATGCTACACAAAGTTAAGTCACTCATATAATGCGAATTGCTTGAGTCCGATTATTTCAGGTTACTTGCATCAATGGAGAAATCAGTAGAGACTGTAACTTGGGGCCCTGCATCAGTAGAGGCTGTAGCTTGGGGCCCTGCATCAGTAGAGGCTGTAGCTTGGGGCCCTGCATCAGTAGAGGCTGTAGCTTGGGGCCCCTGCATCAGTAGAGGCTGTAGCTTGGGGCCCTGCATCAGTAGAGACTGTAACTTGGGGCCCTGCATCAATAGAGACTAGTTTGGGCCCTGCAGCATGATGCAGGGTTGGAACAAACGTCCCTTGTAGGGTATGATTGGGGATCCCTACTATACACGAACACAATACCCGGCCCTGACCTTTTGGGGCCCCTCGTGGTCGGGGGCCCCAAAAGGTCAAACAAACAAACAAAATACCAAACACGGGAAACACTCTCTCACACAGAGGAGGCAGGCGAGGGTTTGGGAGACACGGGCATTCTCAGACAGACGCTAAGCTTTTCCAAGACTCGACAGCATCTGTCTGCAAAGCACCCGGTCAAATAGTCCCCAGCATAGGGGCACCTCATCACAGGCCAATCAAGGCCAGGTGCCGCTTATACTGGCCGACAGGGAGATGGCTCACCTGTTGGCTGCTGATCCTCTGGCCAGTGATCGTGTCACGATGATGTTTGCGGAGGATATTGTGATCTGTAGCGAGAGTAGGGTGCAGGTGGAGGAGAGCCTGGAGAGGTGGAGGTATGCACTGGAGAGAAGAGGAGTGAAAGTCAGTAGGAGCAAGACGTAATACCTATGTGTGAATGAGAGGGAGGACAGTGGAATGGTCAGAATACAAGGAGTAGAGGTGATGAAGGCATATGAGTTTAAGTACTTGGGGTCAACTGTCCAAAGTAACGGGGATTGCAGGAGAGAGGTGAAGAAGAGAGTGCAGGCAGGGTGGAGTGGGTGGAGAAGAGTGTCAGGAGTGATTTGTGACAGAAGGGTACCAGCAAGAGTTAAAGGGAAGGTTTACCAGATGGTAGTGAGACCAGCTATGTTGTATGGTCTGGAGACAGTGGTGCTGATGAAAAGAGGAGGTGGAGCTGGAGGTGGCAGAGTTGAAGATGATAAGATTTTCACTGGAAGTGATGAAGAAGGTCGAGGAACGAGTATATTAGAGGGACAGCTCAGGTTGGACGGTTTGGAGACAAAGCAAGAGAGACAAGATGGAGATGGTGTGGACATGTGTGGAGGAGAGATGCTGGGTATATTGGGAGAAGGATGCTGAATATGGAGCTGCCAGGGAAGAGGAGGAGAGGAAAGCCAAAGAGGAGGTTTATGGATGTGGTGAGGGAGGACATGCAGGTGGCTGGTGTGACAGAGGAAGATGCAGAGAACAGGAAGAGATGGAAACGGATGATCTGCTGTGGCGCCCCCTAACGGGAGCAGCCGAAAATAGTAGCAGTAGTAGTTTTCATCCTCCACAAAGAGATGGGCAGCAATTCTAAAATCATTTTTGCAACCTCAGTCAAAAGTGCCTAAATATATGTCAGACACCAGGTGGGATGCACATGCAAGAGCAACAGAAGCTATTGTGGTTAGTTACAGTGCTATCACTGACGCCCTCAGTCAGTTGTACTCTGATGTTAATGGGAAGGGGGATGCCAGGCTTCAAGCTCACAATCTTTTGAAGAAAATGGAAGAAGTGGAATTTGTGTTCATGCTGCATTTTTGGACCTGTGTGCTAGGTCATGTTCACAAGGTCAGCAAAGCCATTCAGAAATCAGAACTGTTATGGAGTACTTGTGCAAGTTGGTACAGTTCACTTCAGGAGTTTTTAAGCAAAATTAGAGAAGATTTTGATGAGCTTGAGCAACAAGCAAAAGCCAAATGTTAACTACAAAACTATCACAAGCAGACAGAGTAAGGACACGGCAAGGAAATGACGGAAGTGCACCTGGTCCTGACGCCTTAGATGAACTCTGTTCAAGAGATATGTTTTGGGTAAAATCCTCTATTCCTACACAAGATGCACTTGAAGGCAGTTTAAGAAGAAGAGCTACTGTGAACAGTGATGCTGCAGAAATGTTTTCCTTTCTTGCCAATGTGACAGCGCCTGAGCAAGGAACTGGTGATGGAAGAATACCCAGATGTTGTTGACCTGAAACCTACTGATGAACTTTTGCACTTTTGCTTGTATGTGAGACAAAGCCACATGCCTACAGAAGAGCACTCTGTGTCCCATAAAGGCCTTTATCACATTATCCACAGGGAAAACATTCAGAAGGCCTTCCCTGACCTGGAAGCGATACTGTGGCTATTTCTTAGCTTAACGGTCACTAACTGCTCAGGAGAGAGGTCTTTCTCAAGACTCAGAAGAATTCAAAACGGATGAAGGGCCACAGTGTCTCAGGAGAGGTTGTCCTCACTGAGCCTTCTGTGCACTGAAAGTGACGAACTTAGACGAACAAATGTTGGTGAAGTTTTGGATGATTTTGCTGTAAGGAAGGCTAGAAAATAAACACTTTTTTTAGTCTTAGTGTATTTGATGATTGTAGATTTTTTAAAATTTCTTAATATGTATTTTAAATCCTATTGTTTTTAATGACAACATAAAGTAAGACCTGCAAGTGTCACGGCGTCACTGTCAGGTAGTCATGATCATCTTATCAACATTTCCCTGGCAGCAACATTTTAGGCTGAAGTTTTTTAAGAATATAACCGTAAACTTAGTTTCATTTTCCTAAAAATTCCTGTTTATTCCACAAAATGTTTACAAAGTTTGGTTATGCAGCCGTTTTTCACAGTGTTCATTTTAACATTCATGCATTTTTTTCAACCACTGCAGTATTTAAAAATCACATCTTACGCCCTTTAGAGGAGGAATTGTGAATTGCGGAATTTGAAACAGCCATCATCGTCCTCGGCTTTCCCCAGGATTGTTTAAAACACTCTTCTATCTTCCTCTAGTCGTGAGGGTGGGGGATTGGGAGGGACCTCGCAAGTGGAATAGCCTAGGGCCTCTCTTCATCTAAATCCGGCACTGCCTAAAGCCCACCCCCACAAAGAGCACAGGTACACTCAATTAAAAGCAACAGCGTATTAATAACTAATTCATTAATTAATAATTAGAAAAAATATATATAAATGTAATGATGATGATGATGAGTATTATTATTTACTATCATTATTATCATTCATTAGTATTGTTATTATTATTATTATTATTTACTATTATTATTATCATTCATTAGTATTGTTATTATTATTATTATTATTTACTATTATTATCATTCATTGGCATTGTTATTATTATCATTATTATATTTGTTATTATTAGTATTTGTTAGTATTGTTATTATTATTATCATTATATTATCATTATTATTATTATTCATTAGTATTGTTATTATTATTCACTATTATTATTATCATTCATTAGTATTGTTATTATTATTATATTATTATTATTATTATTTATTAGTATTGTTATTATTATCATCATTATATTATTATTATTATCATTAATTAGTATTGTTATTATTATTATTATCATTCACTATTGTTATTATCCTTCATTAGTATTGTTATTATTATTATATTTGTTATTATTATTATTTATTAGTATTGTTGTTATTATTATTATTTATTAGTATTGTTGTTATTATCATTACATTATCATTAATATTGTTATTATTATTATTATTCACTATTGTTATTATCATTCATTAGCATTGTTATTATTATTATATTTGTTATTATTATTTATTAGTATTGTTATTACTAATATTATTATCATTATTATTATTATTATATTATCATTATACAAATGTCCTTTAACATCATGCCACAATACAACATAATAAGCGGGTGAGTCCAGTCCTTGGGTCTAGGGTTAGGATGAGGTAGAAGTCTATGTGATGGATAGCGCCTTTCTTAGGATGTGAGATGTTCCAAGTAGTGCCATCTTCTGTACTTCTTGTATGCTGATGTTACCCGGCAGGATCCGTTTTTTTACAAGTCCCAGGGCTCCTGTCACTACTGGTACTGTTGTGGTTTTTACAAGTCCCAGGGCTCCTATCACTACTGGTACTGTTGTGGTTTTTACAAGTCCCAGGGCTCCTATCACTACTGGTACTGTTGTGGTTTTTACAAGTCCCAGGGCTCCTGTCACTACTGGTACTGTTGTGGTTTTTACAAGTCCCAGGGCTCCTATCACTACTGGTTCTGTTGTGGTTTTTACAAGTCCCAGGGCTCCTATCACTACTGGTATTGTTGTGGTTTTTACAAGTCCCGTGGCTCCTATCACTACTGGTCTTGTGGTTTTTACAAGTCCCAGGGCTCCTATCACTACTGGTATTGTTGTGGTTTTTACAAGTCCCAGGGCTCCTATCACTACTGGTTCTGTTGTGGTTTTTACAAGTCCCAGGGCTCCTATCACTACTGGTCTTGTGGTTTTTACAAGTCCCGTGGCTCCTATCACAAGTCCCAGGGCTCCTATCACTACTGGTATTGTTGTTGTTGGATTTCAAAGTCTTTATATTTAGACAGTTTTTCAGTTACTCTTGCTGAGGTGTTCCTTTCAGTCGGGATGGATTATTATTATTATTATTATTGCCAATTCCCCCAGCGGGTAGGCAGGACCCCCCCCCCCCGAAAAGTCACTCAGTCCCACAAACGGAGCCAGTAAACTCAGGGCCAACAGAAGTATCCCCCAGAGACTGTTCCCCCAGAGACTGTTCCCCCAGAGACTGTTCCCTCAGAGACTGTTCCCTCATAGACTGTTCCCCCAGAGACTGTTCCCTCAGAGACTGTTCCCCCAGAGACTGTTCCCCCAGAGACTGTTCCCTCAGAGACTGTTCCCCCAGAGACTGTTCCCTCAGAGACTGTTTCCCCACAGACTGTTCCCTCAGAGACTGTTCCCCCAGAGACTGTTCCCCCAGAGACTGTTCCCTCAGAGACTGATCCCCCAGAGACTGTTCCCCCAGAGACTGTTCCCTCAGAGACTGTTCCCCCAGAGACTGTTCCCTCAGAGACTGTTCCCCCAGAGACTGTTCCCCCAGAGACTGTTCCCTCACAGACTGTTCCCTCGAAGACTGTTCCCTCAGAGACTGTTCCCCCAGAGACTGTTAGGAGGTACGCTGCACGGGAAAGAAAACCCCCAGACCGCCTCAGTCTGTAATGGACTTTGGGTTAAAGGGGCACTCGCCACACTAGGTTAGTTAGTGAGTTGGGCAGTTCACCACCGCTCGCCCAGGTTGTGTAACATGTGCAAGTCTTGTTTCTTTAAAGTAAGTGATAGTAGGATGTGTTGAGTTATGTTATCTGTTTTAAAGTATTCCGGGTTGTTCTGCAGGAATATTCGGGTGTTATTCAGGAGATATAAATAGGCATCCAGGTTTTTCGGGGAACTCCGAGCTAAGTAAGTGGGGAGGAGATGTGATGTATCTTGTATTGGTCTGCGCTTGGACACTTACCTAGGGGGCCGTTAGTGGGCGCCAGTGTTTATATATTGGGCATCTCTGTTTCCGGGGTGTCCGATTCTGGACTCTCTCTCTCTGGAATTAAGTCGGATCCCAGCACAATGAAAGTCCGCTTCGCTCCTGTTATTTTATTACCTACTTCAAGTTTAGTACAGACAAGCCGGTGACTTCCATCTGTGAATCTAACAAATTGATACTTTAGATGCCTATTATTATTATTATTGTTATTATTATTGTTATTATTAACAAAAATGCACTTCTCTAAACCACAAACACAGGATCAGTTAAAGCCCCCTCTCAGACCTCGGCCTAAACAACAATGAGTGCAAACTTGTATGTAATGAGTGACTGAGTCCTTCAGCTCTACTGCAAGAAATGAAAAGTTCATGATACTGACATTATACAGAGGCTCGGGGCCTCGGACCCTTCGGGCCCAAGGTCTGTGTCCAGCAGACCGGTTCTGTAACACCAGCTTTTATTTTTTATTTCATGTGACTCGCAGCAATCAGGATTCTGGTAAATGATGTTGTGAAAGGCAGCAAAGCAGATCGTCCTGGTGAGAGACTGAAGGAAGTCCACCACTTCAGCAGAGGATAACAACACCTGCAGGGATCTGGATCTGTGCTGAGGCCTGGTTAACAAACACTAACAACAACATGCGGGTGTGTTTAACTAGTTAACTGCCACTCCTAACTCTCTGTGTGTGTGTGTGTGTGCGTGTGTGTGTGTGTGTGTGTGTGTGTGTGTGTGTGTGTGACGTCCTGCACGCTGTAAAACTTTGGTCATAATGTTTAACTTTTATTTTGAAAGAATCTGTGCGGACGTTTGATACTGAGTGACAGACGTGCCCTTGACGCGGTCGTAACGTCTACAGATCACACTGGGACACACAACCGTGGCTCAATTATTCTATCTTATTCCGTTTCTCTCTCTAACCAAGAACAAATAAAACATAAAGAAACGGCATGAAGACATTGAGACATTTCTGCTGTGCTACATTATCATCCTCGTATCGCGTGTCAACCCAGAACCTCCAACCTTATGGTGAGTAACGTTTAAATATGTTATTGATAAACTGGAAAAGTATTAGTGATGATCAGTGTCATCCTAACTACACTGCTCAAAAAAATAAAGGGAACACCTAAAAACACAATATAGACCTCGATGAATGAAATATTTCAGCTGAAAATCTTTATTTATTAGACAGAGGAATGTGTTTAGAGCAAAATAACCTAAGAATGATCAATGGAAATCAAAATCCTTAGCCCATTAAGGTCTGGATTCAGAATCATACTCAAAATCAAAGTGGAAAATGAGAACATAGGCTGATCCAACTTCTGTGGAAATTGTTCAAGACGATTCAAAATGAGGCTCAGTAGTGTGTGTGGCCTCCACGTGCCTGTATGCACTCCCTACAACGTCTGGGCATGCTCCTGATGAGACGACGGATGGTCTCCTGAGGGATCTCCTCCCAGACCTGGATCAGGGCATCGGTCAACTCCTGGACAGTCTGTGGTGGGACATGGCGTTGGCGGATGGTACGAGACATGATGTCCCAGAGGTGCTCGACTGGATTCAGGTCTGGGGAACGTGCAGGCCGGTCCATAGAATCAATGCCCTCGACATACAGGAACTGCTGACACACTCTGGCCACATGAGGACGAGCATTGTCATGTATGAGCAGGAACCCAGGGCCCACTGCACCAGCATATGGTCTGACAAGGGGTCTGAGGATCTCATCCCGGTACCTAATGGCAGTCATGGTACCTCTGGCTAGCACGTAGAGGTCTGTGCGGCCCTCCAAGGATATGCCTCCCCAGACCATCACTGACCCACCACCAAACCGGTCATGCTGGAGGATGTTGCAGGCAGCAGAACGTTCTCCACAGCGTCTCCAGACTCTCTCACGTCTGTCACATGTGTTCAGTGTGAACCTGCTCTCATCTGTGAAGAGCACAGGGCGCCAATGGCCAATCTGCCAACCAAGATGTTCTCTGGCAAAGGTCAATCGGGCTGTACGGTGTTGGGCTGTGAGCACAGGCCCCAATTGTGGACGTCGGGCCCTCATACCATCCTCATGCATTCTGTTTCTCACTGTTTGAGCAGAAACCTGCACATTAGCGGCCTGTTGAAGGTCGTTTTGGAGGGCTCCGGCAGTGCTCCTCCTGTTCCTCCTTGCACAAAGGACCAGATAGCGGTCCTGCTGCGGGGTTGTTGTCCTCCTGCGGCCCCCTCCACGTCTCCTGGTGTACTGGCCTGTCTCCTGGTACCTCCTCCATGCTCTGGACACTGTGCTGGGAGACACATCAAATCTTGCCTGGATGAGCTGCACTACCTGAGCAACTTCTGTAGGTTGCAGATACCGCCTCATGCCACCTCTAGTGGTGAGGGCACTAGTACAATGAGAAACTAACCAAAGATCGGCCAGAAAAGATGAGGACAGGCAAATGGCCTGTGGCCACCACCTGCAAATCCATTCCTTTTATAGGGGTTGTCTTGCAAATTGTCTAATTTCCACCTGGTGGAAATTAGACAATGTACCAACAGGTGAAATTGATTCACAAATCAGTGTTGCTTCCTAACTGGACAGGTTGATATCTCAAAAGTGTGATTGACTTGGAGCTACATTGCATTGCTTATGTGTTCCCTTTATTTTTTTGAGCAGTATATTTGAACTGACACGTGATCGAAGTTTACCTGTGTTGAGAAATCCTTGCAGATGTCATCATGAATATCAGAAAATTATAGATTAGTTAGTCTTGGTAACTGGCTCCGAACCAATGAGAGTAAATGTAACGCACGAGCATGCATAAAGACATAAATGTAACGCATGGGTATGCACAAAGACATACATGTAACGCATGAGCATGCATAAATACATACATGTAACGCATGAGCATGCATAAATACATAAATGTAGTGCATGAGCATGCACAAAGACATACATGTAACGCATGAGCATGCATAAAGACATACATGTAACGCATGAGCATGCATAAAGACATAAATGTAGCGCATGAGCATGCACAAAGACATACATGTAACGCATGAGCATGCATAAAGACATACATGTAACGCATGAGCATGCATAAAGACATAAATGTAGCGCATGAGCATGCACAAAGACATACATGTAACGCATGAGCATGCATAAAGACATAAATGTAGCGCATGAGCATGCATAAAGACACATATAACGCTGTTTGCTTTCAACAACATCTGCAAGCATATTGAAGCTGATGGTGCGTTTAACATCAACTAATGGGCTGATCCGGCTTTGGTTGAAACCTGTCATACAAACCCTTTTATAAGGATTCTGAGGGCTTGTGCCTCTCCAAAGATGCAGGAATTCAGCCACCCATGTAGTTTGCTGCCCCCCTCCCGTTTGTCTTTCATATCCCTTTGCTGATGCAACAAAGGCGGACTACCTACACTCTTCAGGAACAAAGGACAAGATCCACAGCGAAACAGGCACAAGACCCTGACCACACTGCAAGGGACTGCACATGACTACGACACTAAGAAGCTTGTGAAAGCCTTTAAAAAGGTGAATGAGAAATACAATCAATCAATCGATCAATCAATCAGATTTTATTTGTATAGCACTTTTCATACAAACAAATGTAACACAAAGTGCTTTACACAATAAAACAATGAAATCAATAAAATCCCCCCCTACAATAAATAAATAAATAAAAGTACAGGCAAACAAGTTTAAAACTGAGTTAGTGAAATAAATAAGTAAAAGTGCCATAAACACTGATTAATTAAAAGTAACAACAGAGCAGAATATATAAAAATAGCAAAATATATAAAACACACACACACACACACTATGAATTTGGCTGTAGGCTGTTTTGAAAAGTAAGGTTTTTAACCTGCTTTTAATACAAGCGTCTCCTTTGTAATAACAGTGATCCGTTCATCTGGATACAGGGTTTATTATTACTCATCGTTTCAGCCACTTTTTCTTACCTACCTACACTCTGCATGTGTTGAATAATGTGTGTAACAACAAAAACAGGTCTAAGTACGATAAGAACTCAAAAGGAAGAAAAAAACAGTTCGTAAATGCAAAGGAAGAGAGGATGCTCATTATCCAGATAACATCTCCAGATAGAGAGTACGTGGCGATGCCAGGTGTAAATGGGCTCTTGGGGCTCCACTGAGCTAATAATGCAGGGTAGAAACAGCAGGACTGCTGTTGAACTAGGGTTCTGTACATGATGTCTTTACAACATGTTCAGTTTGCCTTGAGTAGCAGTCCTTGAAAGTCAATGTAATATATACATATATAATATATATAATACTATATAATGTAATACACACACACACACACACATATATATATATATATATGTGTGTATATGTGTGTGTATATGTGTGTGTATATATATATATGATGTAATATATACATATATGATATATAATAATATACGATGTAATATATACATATATAATAATATACGATGTAATACATACATGTATATAATAATATACGATGTAATGTATACATGTATAATATATAATAATATAAAATGTAATATATACATATGTTGTATATTATATATAATAATATATAATGTGATATATATATATATATATAATATGGTAATATACGATGTAAACATATATAATATATAATGTAATATATACATATATAATATATAACAATATATGATGTAATATATACATATATAATAATGATGATAATAACAATAATAATACGTATTATTATTATTATTATACAAATGTCCTTTAACTTCATGCCATAATACAACATAATAACCGGGCCCATTCCTTGGGCCTACGGTTAGAATGAGGTAGAAGTCTATTTAATGGATTATTATTATTATTGTTATTATGTAATAACATATTGTGTAATATATGCACCTTCATGTCTTTAATAGTTATTTATTTTTGTCAGGTTAAAAGCACTGGAAATAGTTTGAGTGGAAAAGATGTATGCGTTTATGTTGCTCCAGTGTTACTGAAACCGCAGTACAAGAGTATTGTGTATGCGGGGAAATGGCATCACTCGGCATTGCAAGTCACTGACAGGCGAGGGCACAGCGGAGATACTAGTGAGCTCTGTCCTGCTGCGAGCTGCTAATTCTCTTTAATGCCACATGTGAAGCCTTAATGAGCGTTAACACCCTGACTGCGTTGTTAACTGTTTGGGCGTTGTTTGTTTTTTGGGGTTTTTTTTAAATTGGGAAATTTGGGATGTGTGTTTTTTGTGTTGCACTGTTGTGGGCTGGAGGAAACGACATTTCATTTCTTTTTGTATGCAAGCGCATGTAAGAAATGACCATAGATTGTTCCTGATTCTGATTAATGAGAAGAGCTGAGCCACATGCCTGTGGTGATGGAGGGATATGGTGATGGAGGATGTTGTGATGGAGGGATGTGGAGATGGAGGGATGTAGTGATGGATGGAGGAAGTGGACATGGAAGGTGTGTTGATGGAGGGGTGTTGTAATGGAATGATGTGGTGATGGAGGATGCGGTGATGGCGGGGTGTGGTGATGGATGGAGGATGTGGTAATGGAGGGATGTGGTGATGGAAGGTGTGGTGATGGATGGAGGATGTGGTGATGGAAATGGGACACAAGCTGCCACAGTGTAATGTTCTGACCGCCTTTGGTCCTGCTGTTGCACCAGCCTGTGTAAGCAGGCCAGATCTTTGCACTGTTCCTGCCTGCTTTAAAACATCCGTTCTGTAGCAGAGTGTTGCTTTAGGAAATGATGTCTCTCATCAGACATGTGTGCATAAGCAGTGCAAACTGTAACCCAGCTGATGCAGAGACAGGTTAATATGGTAACCCAGGTGATGCAGAGACAGGTTAATATGGTAACCCAGGTGATACAGAGACAGGATAATATGGTAACCCAGGTGATGCAGAGAGAGGTTAGTATGGTAACCCAGGTGATGCAGAGACAGGTTAATATGGTAACCCAGGTGATGCAGAGACAGGTTAATATGGTAACCCAGGTGACGCAGAGACAGGTTAATATGGTAACCCAGGTGATACAGAGACAGGTTAATATGGTAATCCAGGTGATGCAGAGAGAGGTTAATATGGTAACCAAGGTGATGCAGAGACAGGTTAGTATGGTAACCCAGGTGATACAGAGACAGGATAATATGGTAACCCAGGTGATGCAGAGACAGGTTAGTATGGTAACCCAGGTGACGCAGAGACAGGTTAATATGGTAACCCAGGTGATACAGAGACAGGATAATATGGTAACCCAGCTGATGCAGAGACAGGTTAATATGGTAACCCAGGTGATGCAGAGACAGGTTAATATGGTAACCCAGGTGACGCAGAGACAGGTTAATATGGTAACCCGGGTGATGCAGAGACAGGTTAATATGGTAACCCAGGTGATGCAGAGACAGGTTAATATGGTGACCCAGGTGATGCAGAGACAGGTTAATATGGTAACCCAGGTGACGCCGAGACAGGTTAGTATGGTAACCCAGGTGATGCAGAGAGAGGTTAGTATGGTAACCCAGGTGACGCAGAGACAGGTTAATATGGTAACCCAGGTGATGCAGGGACAGGTTAATATGGTAACCCAGGTGATACAGAGACAGGTTAATATGGTAACCCAGGTGATGCAGAGACAGGTTAATATGGTAACCCAGCTGATGCAGAGAGAGGTTAATATGGTAACCCAGGTGACGCAGAGACAGGTTAATATGGTAACCCAGGTGATGCAGAGACAGGTTAATATGGTAATCCAGGTGATGCAGAGAGAGGTTAATATGTTAACCCAGGTGATGCAGCGACAGGTTAATCTGGTAACCCAGGTGATGCAGAGACAGGTTAATATGGTAACCCAGATGATGCAGAGACAGGTTAACATGGTAACCCAGGTGATGCAGAGACAGGATAATATGGTAACCAAGGTGATGCAGAGAGAGGTTAGTATGGTAACCCAGGTGACGCAGAGACAGGTTAATATGGTAACCCAGGTGACGCAGAGACAGGTTAATATGGTAACCCAGGTGATACAGAGACAGGTTAATATGGTAACCCAGGTGATGCAGAGACAGGTTAACATGGTAACCCAGGTGATGCAGCGACAGGTTAATATGGTAACCCAGGTGATCCAGAGACAGGTTAATATGGTAACCCAGGTGATACAGACACAGGTTAATATGGTAACCCAGGTGATGCAGAGACAGGTTAATATGGTAACCCAGGTGATACAGAGACAGGTTAATATGGTAACCCAGGTGATACAGAGACAGGTTAATATGGTAACCCAGGTGATGCAGAGACATGTTAGTATGGTAACCCAGGTGATACAGAGACAGGTTAATATGGTAACCCAGGTGATGCAGAGAGAGGTTAGTATGGTAACCCAGGTGATGCAGAGACAGGTTAATATGGTAACCCAGGTGACGCAGAGACAGGTTAATATTGTAACCCAGGTGATACAGAGACAGGTTAATATGGTAACCCAGGTGATGCAGAGACAGGTTAATATGGTAACCCAGGTGATGCAGCGACAGGTTAATATGGTAACCCAGGTGATCCAGAGACAGGTTAATATGGTAACCCAGGTGATACAGACACATGTTAATATGGTAACCCAGGTGATGCCGAGACAGGTTAATATGGTAACCCAGGTGATGCAGAGACAGGTTAATATGGTAACCCAGGTGATACAGAGACAGGTTAATATTGTAACCCAGGTGATACAGGGACAGGTTAATATGGTAACCCAGGTGATGCAGAGACATGTTAGTATGGTAACCCAGGTGATACAGAGACAGGTTAATATGGTAACCCAGGTGATGCAGAGAGAGGTTAGTATGGTAACCCAGGTGATGCAGAGACAGGTTAATATGGTAACCCAGGTGATGCAGAGAGAGGTTAGTATGGTAACCCAGGTGATGCAGAGACAGGTTAATATGGTAACCCAGGTGATGCAGAGACAGGTTAATATGGTAACCCAGGTGATGCAGAGACAGGTTAATATGGTAACCCAGGTGATGCAGAGACAGGTTAATATGGTAACCCAGGTGATGCAGAGACAGGTTAATATGGTAACCCTGGTGACGCAGAGACAGGTTAATATGGTAACCCAGGTGATACAGAGACAGGTTAATACTGTACTGGAAGTTATTTTCCCCATCCTGATCTACATGCAGGTTACAGAGCATTTCATATTGGTAGAGCTAATCAAGTCATCATTTGCGAGGCTGCTCACAACGATTTCTCTTGCGCGGGCTGTCTGTTTGAAGGTTTCTAGTACCTCTTGACTGATGCATGGTTGTAGGTCTGCCTTGTTGCGAAATACAACAGGCCACTCACCCGCTCTCCAGTCCGGTTGTTGCAAGTGGTCTTCCTTCCGTTGTGTCAGTAGACAGTTGTCAGCAGTGTCCATGAGAAACTCCAGCAAAGGAGAGAAGAGAGACGGAGGGGAAGGAAAAGAGAGAGCATTGCCCCTAGGCTACCCACCATCCTCCTGTGTGCCAGTCAATTAATCCCTGCTGGAGGACTGGGGGGTTGGATGGGGTGGAGACGAGGCAGAGTTAATGACGGATGCCCTCACACATCAGGCAGATAAGCTCTTCTCTCCCAGACTCTTTTCATGGTTTGTAAAGCCCTTTCCTTGTGGGATGGTGCAGTATGTCTCTCGGAGCTCACTGTACATTTGCAGTCGTTAACTTTGTTTCTCTGCAGGGGTGGAGGTGCTGTGGTACTTTACCACGCTGCGCTCCAGTCACTTCAGTTTCACAAGTCCAAGTGAGAGTGCTCGCCAAATAAAACTGCGGAAATAAGTGGCTCTTGAAACATTCAGTAAGTTGAAAATATGAGTCAGACATCACGTTTTGTTGCCTCGTCCCCTCCCGTTCACAAAACACTGGCTCGAGTAGAAGGTCGTAGGTCACAGCTCTAGTCAAGTGTTTTTATTTTGTTGATCTGTTCAGGTAAAAGAAAAACAATCAAAGATAGCAAATTTAGGGAGCAGCCGGGAATCCGCCACAGCGGGGATGCGAACCTTGGTCGCCCCGCACCACCCAGATTGAGTGCGCTAACCAGTCAACTAAAGGGTCTGATCCCTTAGCCAACAGGCCAGCGAGTCTATACTACTCGTTCATGCTCATAACACAAAGATAGAAACTACCGAAACAAAGTAACTGGAGTACTTGATGTCAGTTATTTTCTACCTCTGGTTACGTAGTAACTCAAGCCCTGTAAGTACCATCTGACACGAAAACTCTGCTCTAAATCTTGATCATGTGAATGAGGTCCATGTGGGCCGTAGTCCATAACTGTGTGGTTCTGTATGAACCATGAAAGTGATGGGGCACTAACACTAATAATGGATTACATTTATATAGGTCTTTATCTACACACCCAAAGCGCTTCACAATGAAAGGGGTCACTCACTTCAACCACCACCAATGTGTAGCACCACCTGGGTGGTGCACGGCAGAATGCTCACCACACATCAGCTTGAGGTGGAGAGGGAGGAGTCATTGAGCCAGTTACATAGTGGGAGGGTAATTAGGTGGCCAGATGCAGAAAGCCAGGTGGGGAATGTTGCCAGGACACCGGGGGACCCCCTACTCTTTGTGAGAAGTACAATGGGGTCTTTAGTGAGCACAGTGAGTCAGGCTTAATGTCTCATCTGAAGGACGGCATCTCCTACAGCACAGTGTCCCCGTCACTGCACTAGATTTTTGTTTTTTTTTGTTTTAATTAAGACCAGAGGAAAGACTGCCCCTACTGGCCCACCAACACAACTTCCAGCAGCAACTCCGTTTCTTGGGAGGTCTCCCATCCAAGTTCTAGCCAAGCCCACAGCTTCCGTCATCCAGTAGAACCGGGGTACATGTTGGTATGGCTGCTGGCAGACTGTGGGCAGCCCACACTCAGCCCACACTCAGCCCAGACTGTGGGCTGCCCACACTAAGCAGAGTGGGCTCTCAGTGGGACCCATTGTGGGCCCGCAGCATGCCCATAGTATGCCCACACTTTGGGCTGGGAGCAGTGGTCCCACATGGGCCCATATTGCCCCATGTGTACCTGGTATGCTAGTGACATTGACAGCCAGCTCAAACAAAAAAATGAAGAAAATATAAATTATACGAAGAAAGAATTGATTGAAAATTGGAAGCAACGGGAATGGAAAAACAAAACTATATACCAAATTAACTGCTTTCATAAAACAGAACAACAAACATAGAACCACATTTGAACACAATAAGAACATTAAATCTAAAAAAAACCCCAAACATTAAATCTATGTATTTTTTGCTCCTTCTGCTCCTTCCTCCGTCTCTATCCCTGGCATTTCTGAGCCACGTTTTGATGGCAGCTTCCACCTCGGATGCTGTGGCCCGGCGGCTGCTTTTTGTCACAGCATCTGAAGGAAACAACAATTGAAATGTAAGTGCTCAGTGTGAGTTAGCCACAGGTGCAGCATTTAGTCTAGCCTGGGATTCCATTCACCTGTTGGGGTGGAGGCAAATCTCCAACAGAGATGTCTCGAAACCTGGGCAAGTAAAGCCAAAATTATCTGTATGCGACCGTGTTTCTTTATTTCGGTAAACTGACACTTGGATTGTTCTGTGGACTCAGGCGGGGCAACATTCAAATTAAACTACCCAAATCCAACTTCTTGGAGTATTTAAAGTAATGAGGATTGGCACCAGCTCGTGACCAAGCCCAAACTGAACCAGGGCTATAGGCTATACTTACTTGTGTACTGCTGGAGTGATGGAGTGTGTCAAGTTTATTACTGCACACATGCGCAACATGTCAGATGTATTGCAGACTATATGAGACTACAATAAGCTGCTGTGTGTGTATGTTCGCTAAATTTCTGATGGTTCAAAATGATTAAAATTGTTAAGTTATGAGTAATAGTTAATCTGTTATTAAGTTGGTTAAAAAACAGCATGAGCTGCTCTATGGGAACATTTAAGGGACAAAAAATTAACAACAAAACTAGTGTTCTTTCTCTTAACTATAATATGAAACAGCTGCGACAAACCAAAAAGTTGAGACGGTACTTGTCTTGTTGGATGGGCAGTTTTAGTTAAGTATGGGATGGACTGGTTATACCTTGGACAACTTGTTTACATTTTACTGTCATTTTTGCAGAGGTCTGACTATGTGCAGCATTGGGCATGTGCGGTAAATAAAAAGTTTGAGTACTGCTTACCCTAAAGCAGTTGTAATCTTAAAACGTTTTAACTGTACTGTCAACAGGGGGTTGACCTCAAAGGTCAAAACTGCTGTGGGCCCCGTATTGGCTAACCCACAGAGGGCCCATGTGGGCTTACTGTGGGCAAGACCACAGTTGGGCTTGCCCACAATAAGCCCCCATAGGGGCCTCAAAGGGCAAAACTACTGTGGGCCCCGCATGGGCTAACCACATGGGGCCCATGTGGGATTAGTGTGGGTTTGCCCCTGCCCACATTGCCCCACAGTAAACCCACACCTACCCACAGTGGGCCCGCACGGGCATGTTTGCTGGGCAGTCCGGGACAGTTAGGCTGCCAGCATGTAAGAAAGACTAAAGCTCGGCCGCATACAAACGCTTCATACCACAGTTTAGTTGCGGCACTATAGTAGATTTCTCACTATACTGCATTCCACAGTTCACTTACAGAGTACAGGAACGTTATTTCACAAGTCGGAGATGGTGATGTGACATAAGCTCAAGTCAGGTTTTACTGAGACCAGAGCAGAGCATGGCGCTATCAGCAGATGTGTTAATAATGGGCGTTCTTAGCTCTCTAACACTGGACAGATACTAACAAAACCTGCTGGTGATGGTTGAGCAAGCCTTCCGCGCTTAACGGTTTAACAACAAGTCTTTACTCCAACCCATCCTGTATGCGATTGTTATTGCACATCTTTAAAGTATTCCATGCTGGAGACTCCATGGCTTAGCTTCAGCCAAACTTGAGCCAACACCATCTGGCAGCTCCTGCAGTTAATCTCTGGTGGTGTTTATCAGGAGCTCTTGTGAAATGCCTGTGCACGTGGCTCGTATTTGCTGTAGTTTTGTTGGAAGATCAATTTAAGTTATTTCAGAGGAGCCACACATCCTGGTGGGCCAAAGTGGGAGCTTTGTATCTTCAAATCCCCCTTCCCAGAGGAAAGCAAAGTGGCATGTTGCTGATGGAGAAGCATACATCATACACCGTACTGATCTGGATATAAGACGACCTCTGTCCTTCAAGCCTCGTTTTTGGAAAGATGCTTTTTGAAGACCAAATCTTGTATTTATAAATGAAACAATTTTATTTGAACATAATGATAATAAAAACACATTGACTAAAACAAGGCCTGTCCAGGGTGTCTCCCCACCTGCTGCCCAGTGACTGCAGGGATAGGCTCCAGCACCCCACGACCCTGAGAGCAGGATAAGCGGTTTGGATAATTGATGGATAAATAAAACAAGACAGGCTGTTGTTGTTAAAAATTTTACCATATCTTCAATAAAATCATATTTTCAATATCCTTTAGATGAAAGTGTCAAAATTAAACAACCCTGTCATCATGTTTGTAAAGGAACAATTTATGATGTTTAAATACCAGAAAAATAAAAACAAACTGTAGTCCAGTATTTTAATAGCAATTATGCTATCCATCTCATAGTGAAAAAAAAACATAGCCTATCAAAATTTCAATAACTGCATACACCACTGAAGTGAAGTCTAACTCTAGAATAGTTCTGAAACAAATCTGACAGAGAAAAAACAAGCCCATGGTAAACTTTAGCATATGCCTGGACAGTGACTGTATTTAGAAAGCAGCTATTTTTGTGCAACTACTAATACGACGACGACTACTACTACTTTTGGCTGCTCCCTCCCATTAGGAGTCGCCACAGCGTTTCCACCTCTTACTGTCTCCTGCATCTTCCTCTGTCACACCAGCCACCTGCATGTCCTCCCTCACCACATCCATAAACCTCCTCTTTGGCCTTCCTCTTCTCCTCTTCCCTGGCAGCTCCATATTCAGCATCCTTCTCCCAATATACCCAGCATCTCTCCTCCACACATGTCCACACCATCTCAATCTTGCCTCTCTTGCTTTGTCTCCAAACCGTCCAACCTGAGCGGTCCCTCTAATATAATCGTTCCTAATCCTGTCCTTCTTCATCACTCCCAATGAAAATCTTATCATCTTCAACTCTGCCACCTCCAGCTCCACCTCCTGTCTTTTCATCAGTGCCACTGTCTCCACACCATACAACATAGCTGGTCTCACAACCATCTTGTAAACCTTCCCTTTAACTCGTGCTGGTACCCTTCTGTCACAAATCACTCCTGACACTCTTCTCCACCCACTCCACCCTGCCTGCACTCTCTTTTTCACCTCTCTTCTGCACTCCCCGCTACTTTGGACAGTTGACCCCAAGTACTTAAACTCATATGCCTTCGTCACCTCCACTCCTTGCATCCTGACCATTCCACTGTCCTCCCTCTCATTCACGCATAGGTATTCCGTCTTGCTCCTACTGACTTTCATTCCTCTTCTCTCCAGTGCATACCTCCACCTCTCCAGGCTCTCCTCCACCTGCTCCCTACTCTTGCTACAGATCACAATGTCATCTGCAAACGTCATCATCCACGGAGACTCCTGCCTGATCTTGTCCGTCCACCTGTCCATCACCACTGCAAACAAGAAAGGGCTCAGAGCCGATCCTTGATGTAATCCCACCTCCACCTTGAACCCATCTGTCATTCCAACCACACACCTCACCACCGTCACACTTCCCTCATACATATCCTGCACCACTCCTACATACTTCTCTGCAACTCCCGACTTCCTCATACAATACCACACCTCCTCTCTCGGCACCCTGTCGTATGTTTTCTCTAAATCCACAAAGACACAATGTAACTCCTTCTGACCTTCTCTATACTTCTCCATCAACATCAAAACATCACAGAGTTGGTCAAGACCTATTTTCAGGATCTCCAGTTCTGTGTCACAACACAGAACACCGCCACCACTTGGCAACATCTGGAAATAGGCATCATGGCCGGCTGCACTATTTCCCCTCTGGCATTCACCATGGCAATGGAGCTTGTCATCCGTGCATCTCGATGGGTGGTGGGAGGCGAAAGGTCCAGGAATGGCCTGCGTCTCCCACCAATCTGGGCGTACATGGATGACTTGGCCACCATAGCAACAACGAAACCATGCACCAGGCACCTTCTGCAAAAACTCCAGGAAAACATCAAGTGGGCACAAATGGAGTTTAACCCAAACAAATCCCGCAGCATCTCCATTGTTAAAGGCCAACTAACAGATGAACGGTTCTGCATCAGTGATCAACCAATCCCCACTGTCCGGGAGAAGCCCTCAAGAGCCTTGGACGGTGGTACAATGCAGACCTCAAAGACACCCAGCAACTGGAGAAACTTCATCAGGATACAATCAGTGGCCTCAGGCAAATCAACAACACTGCACTGCCTGGGAAGTTGAAGCTCTGGTGTTTTCAGTTTGGACTGCTACCCCGACTCATGTGGTCAATAACCATGTACGAGGTCTCACTATCTCATGCCAATCGCTTGGAGAGGCTAGTGAACTCGCAGGTGAGGAAGTGGCTCGGACTGCCAAAGTGCCTCAGCAGTGTTGGACTCTACGGCAATGGAGCCCTCGCACTGCCAATTTCCAGCCTGATTGAGGAATTCAAATGTGCCAAAGTGAGGCTGGACATGTCCCTCACAGAATCCCGACACCCGGTAGTGAGAGGAGTTGCTCCAACCCTAGCAACAGGGAAGACATGGACCCCAGCTGCAGCTGTACTGGAGGCGAAATCTGCCCTCTGCCACCGAGAGGTAGTAGACCATGTTCAACAAGGCAGAGGCGGCCTTGGCCTGGGAATAAGAACACCTACCTGGCAAAAGGCGACTACTACCAAATGGCGAACTATGGTGGTTGAGGAGGTTCGCTGACAGGAAGAAGCAGCCAGATGTTCTAAAGCCGTAGCACAAGTTAAACAGGGCCGCTGGATGAGGTGGGAGGGTGTTGAAAAGAGGAAACTCACATGGAGTGAGCTCTGGAGCATGGAATTAAACAGGCTGAGCTTCCTCATCAAAGCCATATATGATAGCCTGCCCTCTCCCACAAATCTAAATCTCTGGCTTGGAGAAAATCCGTCTTGCTCCCTGTGTACAGCCCCAGCAACCCTCAAGCACATCTTGGTTGGCTGCAAGACCAGCCTTACCCAAGGCAGATACACCTGGCCACACAATCAGGTGCCCAGGTGCTTGGCAGGTGAACTCGAGCACATGAGGGTTCGCATCAATGCCCAACCCTTCAACAACCAGGAAAGGCCCCTGTGTTTTCCAGCTTTCGTTCAGGAGGGGGCTAAACTGAAGACAAACCCTTCACTTCCCGACTTAGGCTCACTAAACTCAGCCAGGGATTGAGAAATTTGGGTGGACTTAGGCCAGAAGCTCATCTTCCCGACAGAGATGGCAAAATCACCTCGCGACCAGACCTCATCCTCTGGTTCAATTCTTGCCAGCTAGCTTACATCATTGAGCTGACAGTCCCCTGGGAGGATGCAGTCGTCGAAGCATATGAGCGTAAGAAGCTGCGGTACGCCAACCTAGCAGCCGAAGCAGAGGGCAGAGACTGGAAGGTGAAGGTGCGCCCTGTGGAGGTGGGTTGTAGGGGCTTTGTTGCCAGCTCCACAGCAAAACTCCTGAGGGAACTAGGAGTCAGGGGGCAGGCCCACAGGAGAGCAATCAAAGAGCTAGCCCACACTGCTGAGAGGACTAGCCACTGGATCTGGATCAAAAGGAGAGATGCCATCTGGGCTGCCAGAGTGAACAGCTAACCACAGGTAAAACACCCAGGACCAATCAACCTGTGGTGGGCCTGCCTCAGTGGAGGGTGTCTTGTGATAAAAGGCCAAAACACCCTGTGATGCTGAGGTACACAACTGATGATGTGTCTTGGTGGTGGCAATGTCACCTTGGCAAACATCTCCAGTTTAATTCCCACCAAAACTGTTGCAGTGCAAACACTAGGGATTTTAACAACCAGTCCATTTTTTTTAATCTCAAAGCAAACATCACATCTGTGGTGCTCTTTCATGGCATGAAACCATACTGCTGCTCGCTGATCATCACCTCTCCTCCTCTTAACCTAGCTTCTATTACTCTTTCCCATATCTTCATGCTGTGGCTGATCAACTTTATACCTCTGTAGTTGTTACAGTTCTGCACATCACCCTTGTTCTTGAAAATCGGTACCAGTATGCTTCTTCACTCCTCAGGCATCCTCTCACTTTCCAAGATTGTGTTAAACAATCTAGTTAAAACCTCCACTGCCATCTCTCCTAAACACCTCCATGCCTCCACAGGTATGTCATCAGGAACAACTGCCTTTCCACTCTTCATCCTCTTCATAGCTGCCCTCACTCCCTCCTTGCTAATCCACTGAACTTCCTGATTCACTATCCCCACATCATCCTTTCTTCATTCATCAGCCCCTCAAAGTACTCCTTCCACCTTCTCAACACACTCTCCTCGCTCGTCAGCACATTTCCATTTCTATCCTTGATCGCCCTAACCTGCTGCACATCCTTCCCAGCTCAGTCCCTCTGTCTAGCCAATCAGTACAAGTCCTTTTCTCCTTCCTTAGTGTCTAACCTGTCATACAACTCACCATACGCCTTTTCCTTTGCCTTTGCCACCTCTCTCTTCACTTTATGCTGCGTCTCATTGTACTCCTGTCTACTTCATCTCTCTGACTATCCCACTTCTTCTTTGCCAACCTCGTCCTCTGTATACTTTGCTGTACTTCCTCATTCCACCACCAAGTCTCCTTGTCTTCCTTCCTCTGTCCTGATGACACACCAAGTACCTTCCTAGCTGTCTCCCTCACTATTTCTGCAGTGGTTGTCCAGCCATCCAGCAACTCTTCACTACCACCCAGTGCCTGTCTTACCTCCTGCCTGAACTGCACACAACAGTCTTCCTTCTTCAACTTCCACCATTTGATCGTCGGCTGTGTCTTCACTCGCTTCCTCTTCTTGGTCTCCAAATTCATCCTACAGACCACCATCCGATGCTGCCTAGCTACATTCTCCCCTGTCACCACCTTGCAGTCTCAAATCCCTTTTAGATGGCGCCTTCTACATAAGATATAGTCCACCTGTGTGCACTGTCCTCCACTCTTGTACGCCACCCTGTGTTACTCCCTCTTCTTGAAATATGTATTCACCACAGCTATTTCCATCCTTTTCACAAAATCCACCACCATCTGTCCTTCCACATTCCTCTCCTTAACACCATACCTTCCCATCACCTCCTCATCACCTCTGTTCCCTTCACCAACATGTCCATTGAAGTCCGCTCCAGTCAACACTCTCTCCTCCTTGGGTACCCTCTCCACCACGTCGTCCAACTCACTCCAGAATTCTTCTTTCTCTTCCATCTTACACCCAAATTTGTGGGGCATATGTGCTGATAACATTCATCATCACACCTTCATCACTCTGTCTGACACTCTCTTCACCTCCAACAGACTCCTGACACACTCTTCCTTCAGAAATACCCCTACCCCATTTCTCCTCCCATCGACACCATAGTAGAATAGTTCGAACCCACCTCCGATACTCTAGGCCTTACTCCCCTTCCACCTGGTCTCTTGCACACACAGTATGCCTACCTTTCTTCTCTCCATCATATCAGACAGCTCTCTCCCTTTACCAGTTATAGTGCCAACATTCAAAGTTCCGACTCTCACCTCCACACTCCTACCCTTCCTCCTCTCTAGCTGCCTCTGGACATGCCTTTCCCCTCTCCTTCTCCTTTTCCCAACAGTAGCATAGTTTCCACCGGCACCCTGCTGGTTAACAGTACCGGTGGCGGTCGTTGGTAACCCGGGCCTCGACTGATCCGGTATGGAAATCTGATTTATCATCCGCATATTTGATTTGGCAAAGATTTTACACCGGATGCCCTTCCTGACGCAACCCTCCCCATTTATCTGGGCTGGGGACCGGCACTAAGAATGGACTGGCTTGTGCATCCTCAGTGGCTGTTTTTGCTCGACTACGTGGCTGTACTTAACAGCAGTTTTCAGACCCTGATTTATACAGTTAAATAGCGCAAATGTGTTGTTTTTATATGAAATAATTGCACGGTCCACAAAATTAAATGGAGAAGGCTTAAGATCGTGTACCCCGGGGCACTCTGTGGGGGGTACTACGGGAGTATGGGGTACCGGGGCAGTTGCTACGAGCCATCCGGTCCTTGTATAACCAAAGTGAGAGCTGTGTCCACATTCTCGGCACAAAGTCAAACACGTTTTCAGTGGGTGTCGGCCTCCACCAAGGTTGTCCCTTGTCTCCGATTCTGTTTGTGATATTCATGGACAGGATCTCAAGGCACAGCCAAGGTGAGGAGTGTGTCCATTTTGGGAACCTCAGAATCGCATCTCTGCTCTTCACAGATGATGTGGTTTTGTTGGCTTCATCAGAACGTGACCTCCAGCGCGCACTGGGGCGGTCTGCAGCTGAGTGTAAAATGGCCGGGATGAGAGTCAGCACCTCCAACTCAGAGGCCATGGTTCTCTACCGGAAAATGGTGGATTGCTCCCTCCGGGTTGGGGATGAGTTGTTGCCTCAAGTGAAGGAGTTCAAGTATCTCGGGGTCTTGTTCACGAGTGAGGGTAGGATGGAGTGGGAGATTGACAGACGGATTGGTGCAGCATCAGCAGTAATGTGGACGTTGTACCGGACCGTTGTGGTGAAGAGGGAGCTGAGCCGGGAGGCAAAGCTCTCAATTTACCAGTCAGTCTTCGTTCCAACCCTCAGCTATGGTCATGAGCTTTGGGTAGTGACTGAAAGGGTGAGATCATGGATACAAGCGGCTGAAATGAGTTTCCTCCGTAGGGTGTCTGGGCGCAGCCTTAGAGATAGGGTGAGGAGCTCGGACATCCGAAGGGAGCTCGGAGTAGAGCCGCTGCTCCTTCATGTCGAAAGGAGCCAGTTGAGGTGGTTCGGGCATGTGATCAGGATGCCTCCTGGGCGCCTTCGTTTGGAGGTTTACCGGGCACGTCCAACTGGGAGGAGACCCCGGGATAGATCCAGAACTCTCTGGAGGGTCTACATATCCAATCTGGCCTGGGAACGCCTTTGGGATCCCCCAGGAGGAGCTGGAGGGCGTTGCTGGGGAGAGAGACGTCTGGAGTGCCTTACTTAGCTTGCTGCCACCACGACCCGACCCCGGAGAAGAGGCTGAAGATGAATGAATGAATGAATAAATTAGATGTTTCTCATACAGACAAAACCAATGCAATTATCAGTGTTACTGTTGTCTGGACTCATGTTGAGACTACAGTTTTTATCATGTTGTTGAAAATATACTACATATTATTCTGTTTTAATTTTAACCTTAATATAATAATAATAATAATAATAATTAATGATAATAATAATAATTATAATAAACATTTTTATTATAAGTAATAATAACAATTAATGATAATTAATCTTATCAATCCATTAATCTGTGTCTCCTCAATCTTCAAGGAATCATTGAGAATATAGCAGTATTTGGAAAACAACCTGCAAGCATTTTGAGCTTCCCGGGCAAAACAAACAAACAAACAAACAAACAAACAATCACCTCTTTGGGAACACTTGATTGAAAGGTAACACAGGCACGTGTTACAAGTGTTACCCGTCTCGTGCAGTGTTTGAAGTGTCGTCTCTCAATCAGTGTTGCAACATCTTAACTACAAAATGACGTCGTGGGACACGTGGTCCTGCCTGTCTCCTGTCTGTCTGCGTGTCTCGCGCTGATAAACCAGTTCCTGTCCGACTGCATGTGTCTGCGTGTGGTTCTACTCAGCCCCAGCAGATGGCCATGTTGGATCACTGATCAGGACCAGAAGCATTTGGGGTGTCTTTTAAATATGCAGATGTGGAGCGAGACGACAGTCCCCGCCGTCACGTGCAGTGGACATGTAAAGTCCCTTTTCGTGGGTGCGTTTGAGACCCCCGCCCAGAATGACCAGAGAGAGCAGAGATGTTGGGGCCTGAGCTGCAGAAGCCCTGAAATCCCGAAAACTGCCCAAACTGGCCCTTATTTTAATAGGAGACCGGGGTTTGATGAAAATCCAGAAGCCTGGTTCTGTTCCCCAGAGAAGTCCTGTCTTGTAGCATCGAGCCGTCAGAGGACCACGGAGCCACCATCACATCTAGTTGGATGGTCGGACTGTCCGAGTCCCCCCGTCCCCCCCCCCTTCTTTTGTTCTTATCTAGGGTAAAGTGTCCTTGGGGTTCCTTGAAAGGCCCTATACAAAACTAATCATACCCCTTTCACACTGGCCAAAAACCCCCTAACATCCGCCTTTGGTGGTGAAAGTAGTATTAGTTGTTGTTGTTGTTGTTGTTGTTGTTTCCTTCGCTTAAAGTGGGCTGTGGTGCGATATCAAACAGTGCTAAGAAGTGACAGGCAAAATAAATAGCACAGGTGACAATTATGATGTAGTTATCAACTCAACACCGTCAATCAACTGTGACCTGCATGCATGTGCCGCCATGCACACCAGCGTGCATTACTGCCTCCAAACTGTCTGCATCGCCATGCAATGACTGCATCACAGTCAGCAGTCTGTCTGTCAGTTGGTGCTATTCACAGTGAGATGATGTTTATGTTGTCTCTCTCTCTGTCTCTCTCTCTGTCTCTTTTTGTTGTTGCTTTGTCCAGAGTCTTCGTGAGCCAGTCTGGCCCAGCTGTTGGTTCGGATCACTTCCGGCGTGCTGTGTGCTGGAGGTACTGTGCAGTACCAGGAAGACGCATCGTCTCAGGTTGTCAGCAGAGCGTTTGGTGAGCTTGTGAACCTGCGAGTTCATTCTTCCAAGAACAACTAGCAAGAACCTTCTCCCCAAGGACACAAGCCCACTCTGCCTTCTCTGGTTTGAGACGTCACACCTCCGCCTGTCTGTCACTCGTGTGTGTGTGTGTGGGGGGGGGGGTAAAGGGGTGGAGCCCATTCCCCGCTTTATTCCACACATTTTCTTTTGCGTTCTTCCATAGAGGGATGAGTGGTGAAACGTTCCGCTCCGGAGGAACTGATCCACCTCTCCGTCATGTTCCTACCTGGACTGCTGAGCACCAGGACACGTGCTTCTTAAAGAACACTTACACACTTACACAGCAAGATAAGTACATCCATGTCGGCGGGAAAGGTTTATAAACCAGAATCAAATGGATTGTGAAATGGGAAAATCGCCTTCTGGTGCAAATACACGAATAGATAAATAAATACAATAAATCTGTAAATATGCTGATTTGTGACTTAACAAAATGTTTCTTCTGTTTAGTTGGTTAGAAATACGTCAGAGAAGATTGTAGAGATGGATGTGTCTTCGGTCAAGGCAAAGGTCTATATGATCTCTAAATCTCAGCTCTGTCAAATTAAACGCTTTATCCACAGATTACACACATGCTAAACAGGCCGCGTGGGTCATGTAAACGGTGTGCTGGAGGTTCAAAAGCATCACGGAAGCTGTGGAGTGTGGAGGGGAGATGTCTCCTAAGGCTCACTGAGACTTCTGAGAAATGTTTTTCTGGCAAATTTGTGTTACTAAAATGCATCAATAAATACACAAAACATCTGTTATGACAGAAAGACTACATTCAACAGCTATAAGGTAAGCTGTAAGTCTACATTTACAATTTACACAGTGTCCCTCAAACGGATTCCACAAAACATATTTGTCCACAAGAGTCAGCTCCTCGGTATGTTGTTTTACACAACAGATTAGACCTGCAGACTGGACCTGCAAGCTGGACCTGCACACCGGACCTGCAGACTGAACCTGCACACCGGACCTGTAGACTGAACCTGCACACCGGACCTGCAGACTGGACCTGTAGACTGGACCTGCAGACTGGGCCTGCAGAGTAGACCTACAGGCTGGACCTGCAGACTGGATCTGCACACTTGGCCTGCAGACTGGACTTGCAGACTGGGCCTGCAGAGTGGACCTACAGGCTGGACCTGCAGGCAGGACCTGCAGCTGGCCCTGCAGACTGGATCTGCACACTTGGCCTGCAGACTGGACCTGCAGACTGGACTTGTAGACTGGCGCTATAGACTGGACCTGCACACTGGGCCTGCAGACTGGACCTGCACACTGGACCTGCAGACTCGACCTGCAGACAGGACCTGCAAACTGGCCCTGCAGACTCGATCTGCAGACAGGACCTGCAAACTGGCCCTGCAGACTGGCCCTGCAGACTGGACCTGCACACTGGGCCTGCAGAGTGGACCTTCAGAATGGGTCTGCCGACTGGGCCTGCAGACTGGACCGGTGTGGTTCCACGTCACCCTTCATCATTCACAGACATGATGCAGTCAGCATTCCAGCGTGCTTGATGAAGAAATCAGTTGCAAAAAAGAACCTGTTTCCTTCTGTCTGCTGCTCCACACCCGCGGTGGAGATGAGTTGTCGTCTGCCCAGGAAAGATTGGCCCTGCTCTCCACCTAAATTACCGTGTTCCTGAAGAACGGCGGGCCAGTGTGTAATCGGAAAGGGAATTTGGTGCAGTTGTGTCAAGTTGGGAAAAGACCACGAGAGGTAACGTCTTCAACAAGTAAGACAGGACAGACAGAAATAACACCGTGGAGCGATGCCCCTCAGGCCCTCCTCCGCCCTGGCCACTGTCGGCCCTCCTAAACTGCCCCTCTGCACAAAACAAGGCTGGGGCGACGCGTTTTAAATAGCATGGCGGCAGACCGATGACTGCAGAGAGACCGAGAGAGAGAGAGAGAGAGAGAGAGAGAGAGAGAGAGAGAGAGAGAGAGAGAGAGAGAGAGAGAGAGAGAGAGAGAGAGAGAGAGAGAGAGAGAGAGAGAGAGAGAGACCAAGATCCGCGGCAAGACAAATGAATTTTCAGCCGGATAATTAACTTAATTAACAAATTTGCATGCATATTCATCAAGCCATTGAAGTCGCTCCAGCGCCAGCTTGATGAACGCTGCTGTAATAACTATCTCATTTACATCTCGGCGGCCAGCGCCATTTGTCGATGAAGAAGAGAGGAACGGAAGTAAAAATTAAGAGAAAGACGTAGCAGGCTGTGCCCGTGCCTTTACTGTAATGACTTCATTCAAAAGTCAGAAACACGTAAGGCCGCGAACGATGATAACGCCATACAGACCACCACCCTCCCTACGTCTACAGACCACCACCCTCCCTACGTCTACAGACCCCCACCCTCCCTACATCTACATACCACCACCCTCCCTACATCTACATACCACCATCTTCCCTACGTCTACATACCACCATCTTCCCTACATCTACAGACCACCACCCTCCCTACGTCTACAGACCACCACCCTCCCTACATCTACATACCACCACCCTCCCTACGTCTACAGACCCCCACCCTCCCTACATCTACATACTACCACCCTCCCTACAGCTACATACCACCATCTTCCCTACATCTACATACCACCACCCTCCCTACGTCTACAGACCACCACCCTCCCTACGTCTACAGACCACCACCCTCCCTACATCTACATACCACCATCTTCCCTACATCTACAGACCACCACCCTCCCTACATCTACATACCACCATCTTCCCTACATCTACAGACCACCACCCTCCCTACGTCTACAGACCACCACCCTCCCTACATCTACATACCACCATCTTCCCTACATCTACAGACCCCCACCCTCCCTACATCTACATACTACCACCCTCCCTACAGCTACATACCACCATCTTCCCTACATCTACAGACCACCACCCTCCCTACATCTACATACTACCATCTTCCCTACATCTACAGACCACCACCCTCCCTACGTCTACAGACCCCCACCCTCCCTACATCTACATACCACCACCCTCCCTACATCTACATACCACCACCCTCCCTACATCTACATACTACCATCTTCCCTACATCTACAGACCACCACCCTCCCTACGTCTACAGACCACCACCCTCCCTACATCTACATACCACCACCCTCCCTACGTCTACAGACCCCCACCCTCCCTACATCTACATACTACCACCCTCCCTACAGCTACATACCACCATCTTCCCTACATCTACAGACCACCACCCTCCCTACATCTACATACCACCACCCTCCCTACATCTACAGACCACCACCCTCCCTACATCTACAGACCACCACCATCCCTACGTCTACATACCACCATCTTCCCTACGTCTACATACCACCATCTTCCCTACATCTACAGACCACCACCCTCCCTACATCTACATACCACCATCTTCCTTACGTCTACATACCACCATCTTCCCTACGTCTACATACCATACCACCACCCTCCCTACATCTACATACCACCATCTTCCCTACATCTACAGACCACCATCTTCCCTACATCTACATACCACCATCTTCCCTACGTCTACATACCACCATCTTCCCTACATCTACAGACCACCACCCTCCCTACATCTACATACCACCATCTTCCTTACGTCTACATACCACCATCTTCCCTACGTCTACATACCATACCACCACCCTCCCTACATCTACATACCACCATCTTCCCTACATCTACAGACCACCATCTTCCCTACATCTACATACCACCATCTTCCCTACGTCTACATACCACCATCTTCCCTACATCTACAGACCACCACCCTCCCTACATCTACATACCACCATCTTCCTTACGTCTACATACCACCATCTTCCCTACGTCTACATACCATACCACCACCCTCCCTACATCTACATACCACCATCTTCCCTACATCTACAGACCACCATCTTCCCTACATCTACATACCACCACCCTCCCTACATCTACATACCACCATCTTCCCTACATCTACAGACCACCACCATCCCGACATCTACATACCACCATCTTCCCGGCCAAGATAGGCAGCACAGTTACAAAATCACACAGTTGTAAAATTACACATTTGAAAACATAAACAAAAGAAAAAAAACAAAGTAAGATAAAATCAGATTATAAAAAACGAGTACATGTTGTGAAATCAGCTTCAAGTACTCTCAATTTGGATGTAAAAGGGCTCAGTGAGATTAACTCTGTAAATTTCCAGTCATTCTGCAACATATTCCAGGTTAAAGATGCAGAATGAACAAAAGCCTTTTTACCCAGTTCAGGTCGGGCATATGGAACAGAAAGCAACACATAGTCAAGAGAACCAAAGGAGTAAGGGCCAGCACTTCTCAGTGCAATTAATCACAGATGTACGAAGGCAGTAGACCGAGGATTGCCTTATATGCAAAAGTATACCAATGACTGAGCCTTCGGGTGGCCAGAGCAGGCCATCCCACCCGAGCATACAACTCACAGTGATGTGGCAATGATTTGCAATGGTAGGCAGTGTCTAACGCGTGGAGACATTGAGCAGAAGCATTCATATACAAAAGATCTACATAATCCAACACAGGTAAAAACGTGGCAGCAACAAGTCGCCTTTTTACATTTAAAGAAAAACACAACTTATTTCGAAAATAAAAACTCAATTTCAGCCTCCGCTTGTTCACAAGGTTCTCTACATGTGACTTGAAAGTGAGGGAGTCATCAATCAGGACACCCAGGTATTTGTACACATTGACCACCTCTATTTCATTTCCCTCTAAAGTGGTTACTGAAGGGATAATTTGTGATATCTTCCTAGAATTGGAAAACAGCATAAGCTTAGTCTTATCAGCGTTTAGAGCAAGTTTCAGCTGAAGTAATGAGTGCTGGACAGCTACAAAGGTTTTCTGCAGGGATTCAATTGCCTGAACAAGAGTAGATCCACAGCAATAAATACCTGTATCATCGGCATAAAGATGCAAATTAGCATCTGACACATGTAGACCCAAATCATTGATGTAAATAATGAATAAAAGGGGACCTAATACAGAGCCCTGCGGCACCCCCTTGTGGACAGTAACAAAATCAGAACACAGACCCTCATGTTTAGTGCACTGAGTTCTGTTACTAAGGTAATTTGAGAACCAAGCGACTGCTTCCTCTGAAAATCCTGAAAGACGGAGTCTACATTTTAAAATACTGTGGTCAACAGTGTCAAATGCTTTTCTTTTTTTTAGACAGATTAACTTGTAATTTTGGTGCCTCTGGTTTAGCTGTCTCTTGGCTTAAGTCTTACTTATCTGGAAAAATACAATGTTTCTGCTATAATAATATTACAACAAACTTCTCTGATGTTAAATATGGCATACCTCAGGGCTCAGTTCTTGACCCTCTACGTTTTCCCCCCTTGTATTTCACCTCTTGGCCAAATTATACGCAGTTATGGAATACATTTCCATTGCTATGCTGATGATACTCAGCTGTATGTGCCTATAAGGGCTGATGATCAAATTCAAATGACTAACTTAGAGGCCTGCTTGGCTACTGTGAAAAATTGGATGTCACTTAACTTTCTGCTTTTAAATTCAGATAAAACCGAGATGCTGGTCATTGGCCCTGCTAGACACAGACACCAATTTGATCAAGTAACGATAACAATCGACAACTCTGTGGTTTCATAAAGTGTGCCAGGCAAAAATCTTGGTGTTACGTTTGATCCCAGCCTTTCCTTTGATAAGCACATTAAAGAAATCACCAAGACTGCCTGATCCACTTACGTAACATAGCTAAAATTCGGTCTTTTCTCTCCATGGCTGACACAGGGACTCTAATACATGCATTTGTTTCATCCAGACCTGATTACTGTAAAGTTCTGTTCTCAGGTCTCCCACATCCTAGTACTAAAAGTCTTCAGATGGTTCAGAATGCTGCAGCTAGAATCCTAACTAAAACTAGGAAATTTGACCATATTGCACCAATTCTTGCCTCCCTTCATTGGCTTCTTATCCATGTTAGATCAGAATACAAGGTGCTTCTGCTGACTTATAAAATCCTAAATGGGCTTGCTCCATCCTACCTGTCTGATTTCCTTAAACCTTACATGCCATCTCGAGCACTTCGTTCTCAAAATACAGGGCTCCTGTGTGACCCCAAAGTTAAAAAGAAGTCAGCTGGTGGCAGCAGGGCCTTTTCCTACCGGGCTCCATTGTTGTGGAATAACCTGCCTGCTGCCATCAGACCATCAGAGTCTGTTGAGTCTTTAAATCCAAACTTAAAACTCATCTTTTTACCTTGGCTTACAATTAGTTGCCTTTAAGTTGAGTGTCTCACAACCTGTACTGGATGGTGGGTTGGTTTCTGTCTCAATGAATTTACCAACCACTGTTCTGCTGACGAGAATATAGCATATAGATTAATGACTATTGCAAACTCTTCTCTTCTCTCTCTCTCTCTCTCTCTCCCTCTCTCTCTCTCTCTCTCCCCCCCCCCCCCTCTCTCTCTCTCTCTCTCTCTCTCTCTCTTAATGTCTTCTTTATCTTCTCCCGTGTATGAGAATGGTGTGATGTGAGTCTCTCTTGTGTGCATGTGTAGTCTGTCCTCATCCCAGGTCTCCATGATGATGGTGGTCATCACCTGAGTACTGCTTGGCATCTTCCTCATCACTTTCTTTCCACATATCTTATGAATCCCTGTAGTTTTGTTATCCTGTTTCAATGTTGTATCCTTCTCTCACTAAGATGTGTGACTAATGTTTTTTTCTTTCTCTTTTCCCGTGTGTGTGAATGGTGTGATGTGAGTCTTCCCGGTGTGCACGTGTAGTCGGTCCTCCTGTCAGGTCGACATGGTGATGGTGGTCACGTGGCTCAGGTCCTAGGATGTTCTGGTGGCATCTGGACGCTACTCATCATATTCTTCATATATTTTATAGTTTCATTATAATGGGAGAGATCCTCCTCTGTTGCTCTCCTGTTTTTTCTCCCTGTTAAAGGTTTTTTTTAGGGAGTTGTTCCTTATTCGATGTGAGGATCTAAGGACAGGATGTTGTGTTGCTGTAAAGCCCCCTGAGGGAAATTTGTAATCTGTGATAATGAGTTATACAAATAAATTTGACTTGACTAGATTTAAATCTGAATGCATCTTCCATTACCTTACACACCTTATATTATCTACTTAGACCCCCTGATCACCACGTTTACGTCCGCAGTCTGCAGACTACTGGTTTTGCTGTTGATGGCAATAAATATTGTTCCCCACACAAAACGTCTACTCAAATACTCATTACAGTATTCAAAACGATGTTGCAAACGACTGTTAAAGCAAAAGCCAACACTGACAAGATGCTGTGAAACTGACTGTGGCATCTCCCTGGTAACCCAGTCTCCACATGTCCTCCACATCATCACGTCAGTGTAGTAATGTGTGTATACACGTAAGTGAGACTGAGAGCTCAGCAGTATCATCCATTTAGATTAGCAAGACTTCGCTGATTTTTGTGTCCATAGTGTGACATTTGTGTTAAAGGGTTGCGAAGCATGTGCTTCATTTGCATTTTGTGTTAAAGTGTTAGAGGCAAATTAATTGATTGTATGGGGTTTTGACACACTGTTCTGAGAATGCAGATAATCATTTGAGGATTGCATTTAAGTAATTAAGAAAAAGTGAGCTTTACCAGCTACAGTATGGTTTACACCACAGAATTAGCCCCTGTAGTTATGTTGGAGAAATGCAGGTTGCTGTTTTTATTGTTCTATCATAACTTTACCTCACATAGTTACTGTATTAATGTTTTACATTAGACCCTCTCTGTCCCATCAGCTAAAGACCAATAAAGGCCCCATGTTGCATGAATAAATCAATAATGACAGGAAACTTACATAAAGATATAGGTGTGTGCGTTTCTTTATGTTTTGTACATGACTGTTTGCTCCACCCAGACACTGCTGTTCCAAATGGGTTGTACTCCTGAGTTTAGCCAAAGAACACACATTTAGGTTGCTGGCCAAGAGACCATTTGGTCTTTGTCTTTTGGTGCCACACACGTCCAAATGGTTAGAGACTCTCTCTGTCTGTACCCAGTTCTTATACACACATGCATGCAGACAGTTCTTACACACACATGCATGCAGACAGCTCTTATGCTCACATGCACGCAAACAGTTCTTATGCACACATGCATTTAGACAGTGCTTATGCACACATGCATGCAAACAGTTCTTACGCACACATGCATGCAGACCGTGCTTATGCACACATGCATGCAAACAGTTCTTACGCACACATGCATGCAGACCGTTCTTATGCACACGTACATGCAGACAGCTCTTATGCACACGTACATGCAGACAGCTCTTATGCACACATGCATGCAGACCGTTCTTACGCACACATGCATGCAGACCGTTCTTACGCACACATGCATGCAGACCGTTCTTATGCACACGTACATGCAGACAGCTCTTATAGACACATAGACGCAGACAGTTCTTATGCACACGTACATGCAGACAGCTCTTACGCACACATGCATGCAAACAGTTCTTACGCACACATGCATGCAGACCGTTCTTATGCACACGTACATGCAGACAGCTCTTATAGACACATAGACGCAGACAGTTCTTATGCACACGTACATGCAGACAGCTCTTACGCACACATGCATGCAAACAGTTCTTACGCACACATGCATGCAGACCGTTCTTATGCACACGTACATGCAGACAGCTCTTATAGACACATAGACGCAGACAGTTCTTATGCACACATGCATGCAGACAGCTCTTACGCACACATAGACGCAGACAGTTCTTATGCACACATGCATGCAAACAGTTCTTATGCACACATGCATGCAGACAGCTCTTATGCACACATGCATGCAAACAGTTCTTATGCACACATGCATGCAAACAGTTCTTACGCACACATGCATGCAGACAGCTCTTATGCACACGTACATGCAGACAGCTCTTACGCACACATAGACGCAGACAGTTCTTATGCACACATGCATGCAAACAGTTCTTATGCACACATGCATGCAAACAGTTCTTATGCACACATGCATGCAAACAGCTCTTATGCACACATGCATGCAAACAGTTCTCATGCACACATGCATGCAGAGAGCTCTTACGCACACATGCATGCTCTCACACACGTGCATGCAGACAGGCTCCATTCACACAATGGCACCTATGCACACGCAACGTGCATGACACAAACATACACAGGCTTACACAACCAATTCATGTTTTGCACTTCAACCATAGTATATGGTAACATTATTTTTCACAGAATGATGGAGCAGTTATCAAGCAAACTTTTGGCTTGACAACTGAGGTTTGACAAATGACTGCATCCTCATCCAAGGCTAAACACTTTGCCATCAAACCAACCCAAAAGCTGTGCCAAGGCTCGAGACAGAAGTGTGTTAAACCAACCCACAGGGGGCATTGTAGCAAATAAGGAAGCAAGAGGAGTGCTCCAGGATATAGTTTACTCTAGAAAATGCTGTTCTAGTCAGTAAGCTATATGCCATCCACCACTGCAAGACTATTAATGAACTGCTGTGTTGTCTATTAGCTAATTCATTTCCTACCCGTAAGTGTGCTTTGGTGTTCATCTTTACATCTAGATTACAGTAACTACTTTGACATCAACAACAGGGTGATTAATATATTATATAGTTTCTTAACAGAAATAGTCACCTCATATATAAAAAGCCTACACATTTCTCCCTAATCATGAGGTAGACATGCAGCGCCACTGCATTACTGCATGAGCTGCTGTTTGTGGATCTTGGTGTACATCTTATGCACTATATGGAAAAAAAGACACCTGGCCATGACACCTACAGGAGCTTTTATGACATCCCATTCTAAATCCATAGGCATTAATATGGAGTTGGTCCCCCCCCCCCCTTTGCAGCTATAACAGCTTCCACTCTTCTGGGAAGGCTTTCCACAAGTGCGTCTGTGGGAATTTGTGCCCATCCATCCATCCAGAAGAGCATTTGTGAGGTCAGGTACTGATGGTGGACGAGAAGACCTGGCTCGCAATCTCTGTTCTAGTTCATCCCAAAGATGTTCGATGGGGTTGAGGTCATGGTTCTGTGTGGGCCAGTCAAGTTGTTCCACACCAAACTCACCTAACCATGTGTTAATGGACCTTGCTTTGTGCACTGGGGCACAGTCATGCTGGAACAGAAAAGGGCCCTCCCCAAACTGTTCCCACAAAGTAGGAAGCATAGACTTGTCCAAAATGTCTTCGTATGCTGACGCATTAAGATTTCACTTTGTGATGATTTCTCTATATTTTGCTTGAAGTTTACTTGTGTGTCAGTATATGTTGAGTAGTGTGTGCTGGGAATGAACTGCTGTCATGCCATGAAGCTGTCCACTGTTCACTACAGAGCCAGAGAGTTGGCCAGGCGAGGACAGACCAGGAAGATGTGGACTCAGGGGACGGACTATAATTTAGAGATTTAATTCCTCCTTTAAGCTTAATGGGTGGATGAAGTAACTAATGGTATTTTTAGAATTTGGGGTCATTAGCATTTTTTGCCAGTAATATAAATGGCCTCATTGTGTAACATGCCATTCTAAATGGCTGCTAATGTGTCCCTGATTAGCCCGAGTCAGAACCAGACAAACTTCTTGTAATTTGTCCAGATAGGAGCAGTTCTTTCATATTTAATGTCCGATTCTCTGTTCATACTAATGTGCTGCTTGATAGATGAGCCAAATTGGTCTGTGGTGGCTTGTTGGAGACAGACAGTAGACTCCAAGTCCTAAGATGGACTTGTGGACACGTCTGTGAGGGCTTGCAGTAAAAGATAGGTTCACTTTTCTTTAATGTGGCCTTCATTAAAACATTGTTGGGCAACATTTAGAACCCTACAGATGAAACCCTCCCTGATCACTTCCGCGCTGAGTAACGTATCACTCCGCTGTGTCTTCTCACGGGCTTTCACAGTCCAGTGGGGACATTAGTTAAGCTTTAAAACCCCACGTTAGCTCTCATGTCTGAAAGTGGGGCTCTCACAGCACAGTCACACATGTGCTCCTAAAGTCACTTCATCTGGACCCCACGAGTACTGAGACAAAGGCTTCCTCATCGTCTGAGTGACCACTCCAGTCTCACGTGACTGCAGGGACCCCCACCCGTATAAACAATACAGTGACTGCAGGTACCCCCACCCTTATAAACAATACAGTAACCCCCACCCTTATAAACAATACAGTCACTGCAGGGACCCCACCCTTATAAACAATACAGTGACTGCAGGTACCCCACCCTTATAAACAATACAGTCACTGCAGGGACCCCACCCTTATAAACAATACAGTAACCCCCACCCTTATAAACAATACAGTGACTGCAGGGACCCCCACCCTTATAAACAATACAGTCACTGCAGGTACCCCCACCCATATAAACAATACAGTGACTGCAGGTACCCCACCCTTATAAACAATACAGTCACTGCAGGGACCCCACCCTTATAAACAATACAGTCACTGCAGGTACCCCCACCCTTATAAACAATACAGTCACTGCAGGGACCCCCACCCTTATAAACAATACAGTAACCCCCACCCTTATAAACAATACAGTAACCCCCACCCTTATAAACAATACAGTGACTGCAGGGACCCCCACCCTTATAAACAATACAGTAACCCCCACCCTTATAAACAATACAGTAACCCCCACCCTTATAAACAATACAGTGACTGCAGGGACCCCCACCCTTATAAACAATACAGTCACTGCAGGTACCCCCACCCATATAAACAATACAGTGACTGCAGGTACCCCACCCTTATAAACAATACAGTCACTGCAGGGACCCCACCCTTATAAACAATACAGTCACTGCAGGTACCCCCACCCTTATAAACAATACAGTCACTGCAGGGACCCCCACCCTTATAAACAATACAGTAACCCCCACCCTTATAAACAATACAGTAACCCCCACCCTTATAAACAATACAGTGACTGCACGTGTCCCCACCTTTATAGTTTATAAGGGTGGGGACACCTACAGTCAGGTGAGACTGAAGAGGTCACTTAGATGATGACGGCAGGTTTCTCTCAATGAACCTGGTGTCCAGATGAACTGGTTCAGCTTGCTGTGCTGTCCTTACTGCAGGACATGTGTGTGTGGACATGTGTGACTGTGGCTAACGCTGCAGGACTTCCAGGTAGCACGAGGACATCCACAGATGGTTTGGATGCTGATGTACCACGTCCACTGCGAAACAGCTGCTCCAAATCAAATTGGATGTAGCCCCTAAAACATTTTCTGAACAAACATAAAATGAATGAGGTGTGTGACTGCACCCGGAGTTTATGGGTTTTCATATTACATGGTTTCTGGAGGCTTGAATGACTGCACGACCACAATGTGTTAAAACCCCAGTGAGCAGAGTCGGCACAGTGGTGACTTCGTCAACGCTGAAGTGATCAGAGGTTTTGTCTGTACGACTCTAAACGATGCCACACAATGTATTAGCTCAGATAAATAAGATGGTGTCAGCCCATTTAAAGACTTGAAAACAAGTAATAAAATCTTAAACTGGATCCTAAAACAGACAGGAAGCCAGTGGAGGGAGGCCGGTACAGGCGTTATGTGATCCCCTCGCGTCTTTCCTGTCAGCAGGCGAGCAGCTGCATCTTGTACAAGCTGCAGGCGACGAAGCCACGACTGAGCTACGTCAACATACCGTGAGTTACAATAACCCAAACCAGAGGTAATGCATGCATGCATTACCCTCTCAAGATCATCTGGAGCTGTCAAGAAAAAAAAATCACACGAAGATTCCTGCCAGAAGAGTGACTGAGGTAGAAAAGTGAACCCATCATTAAGCCATGACACCTGGTGAAATATTTCTGTAGTTTTATCTTTACATAAATGCCCACACGTTGGGTAGTTAGTCAGAAAGTGTAATCTTTGGTCACAGATCATTGCATTTGGCAGGGATTATTAAGCATAGAGACACCTTTTGTCCTTCAAGACTGGGTTTGAAAAGTGTTTCATCACTTTAATCACACACCATCGATGCAGTTCTGCTTACAGGCCTTCTAGACTGGTGCTGGTCGCACTGTGATGTGGTGTAGCACAGCATCGATAATCACAGCTTGAGAGAAAGACACGTGTAGGCGGCCATCTTTCTTTTCCAGCGTCAGTTTACACACCAGTCATAAACCGTAAACACGTAAAGGCAGCGACGGATACCCATGCAGTGCATCTTCTGATATGACAAGATGATAACAATAGAATTATAGCCAACTGCTAGCTCATGAAGACCAGCAGTTCCCATAACACCGAGGGCGGTCTGACAGGACGTGGGAGCTGGCAGGCTAAGCTAACTGCTAGCTCATGAAGACCAGCAGTTCCCATAACTCCAAGGGCGGTCTGACAGGACGTGGGAGCTGGCAGGCTAAGCTAACTGCTAGCCCATGAAGACCGGCAGGTCCCATAACACCGAGGGCGGTCTGACAGGACGCGGGAGCTGGCAGGCTAAGCTAACTGCTAGCCCATGAAGACCGGCAGGTCCCATAACACCGAGGGCGGTCTGACAGGACGCGGGAGCTGGCAGGCTAAGCTAACTGCTAGCCCATGAAGACCGGCAGGTCCCATAACACCGAGGGCGGTCTGACAGGACGCGGGAGCTGGCAGGCTAAGCTAACTGCTAGCCCATGAAGACCGGCAGGTCCCATAACACCGAGGGCGGTCTGACAGGACGCGGGAGCTGGCAGGCTAAGCTAACTGCTAGCCCATGAAGACCGGCAGGTCCCATAACACCGAGGGCAGTCTGACAGGACGCGGGAGCTGGCAGGCTAAGCTAACTGCTAGCCCATGAAGACCGGCAGGTCCCATAACACCGAGGGCGGTCTGACAGGACGCGGGAGCTGGCAGGCTAAGCTAACTGCTAGCCCATGAAGACCGGCAGGTCCCATAACACCGAGGGCGGTCTGACAGGACGCGGGAGCTGGCAGGCTAAGCTAACTGCTAGCCCATGAAGACCGGCAGGTCCCATAACACCGAGGGCGGTCTGACAGGACGCGGGAGCTGGCAGGCTAAGCTAACTGCTAGCCCATGGAGACCGGCAGTTCCCATAACACCGAGGGCGGTCTGACAGGAGGCGGAAGCTGGCAGGCTAAGCTAACTGCTAGCCCACGCAGACCGGCAGTTCCCATAACACCGAGGGCGGTCTGACAGGAGGCGGAAGCTGACAGGCTAAGCTAACTGCTAGCCCATGCAGACCGGCAGTTCCCATAACACCGAGGGCGGTCTGACAGGACGTGGGAGCTGGCAGGCTAAGCTAACTGCTAGCCCATGAAGACCGGCAGGTCCCATAACACCGAGGGCGGTCTGACAGGACGCGGGAGCTGGCAGGCTAAGCTAACTGCTAGCCCATGCAGACCGGCAGTTCCGACAGTCATCCTGGCTGGCGTTCATTCTCTGGACCGTGATTTTTTTTCTCTTTTTTGTTTAGTGTGGATACATGTGTTAGTGTACATATACGTGCTAGTTTAGATATATGTGCTAGTTTAGATATACGTGCTAGTTTAGATATATGTGCTAGTTTCGATATACGTGCTAGTTTAGATATGCGTGCTAGTTTAGATATACGTGCTAGTTTAGATATACGTGCTAGTTTAGATATATGTGCTAGTTTCGATATACGTGCTAGTTTAGATTTATGTGCTAGTTTAGATATACGTGTTAGTTTAGATATACGTGCTAGTTTAGATATACGTGCTAGTTTAGATATACGTGCTAGTTTAGATATATGTTCTAGTTTCGATATACGATTTAGTTTGTCAAAGCAGAGAAATGTGACTTTCACAAGGACTCGGTATCCTTTTTGGGCTTTATTATCTCTCACCCCCAGATCGAAATGGACCCCTTGAAACTGAAGGTAGTGCTTGACTGGCCCACCCCTTCCTCGAGGCGGGCACTCCAGCAGTTCCTGGGGTTCGTTAACTTTTACAGGCGGTTTATCAGGGACTACAGTTCTGTGGCTGGCCCGCTCACCGCACTCACCTCAACTAAGACCCCTTTCTGTTGGAATAAAGGAGCAGAGAGGGCCTTTGCTGATCTCAAACACAGATTCACCTCCGCTCCGATACTCACCATCCCTGACCCTTCTCGCCAGTTTGTCATTGAAGCTGATGCCTCGGAGTCAGGGGTAGGGGCCATCCTGTCACAGAGATCAGCCACTGATAATAAACTGCACCCTTGCTCTTACTTCTCCCACCATCTCTCTCCAGCAGAGAGGAACTATGACATAGGTGACCGGAAGCTGCTGGCAGTCAAACTGGCTCTGGAGGAGTGGAGGCATTGGCTGGAGGGGGCTGACCTTTCTTTTCTTGTGTGGACAGACCACAAGAACCTGGAATACCTCCGGACGGCCAGGCGGCTAAATGCTCGGCAAGCCAGATGGTCACTCTTTTTTTTCCACCTTTCAATTTTTCTCTCTCATATCGCCCTGGATCCAGAAATGCCAAACCAGATGCACTCTCAAGGCAATTTTCCTCAGCTCAGGACCCTAACCCCCCGATGACTATCCTCCCTCCTCGATGCCTGGTGGGAGCAGCGCTGCTGGGGATTGAGGCCCTGGTCCAGGAGGCTCGGGGTCAGGAACCTGGACCAGGTAATGATCCAGCTAACTGCCTCTTTGTGCCCCTCTCAGTTCGCCCCCAGGTGTTGAAATGGGGCCACAGCTCCAGTATCCCCTGCCACCCAGGGGCAACCCGAACCATGGCTTTAATCAAGCAGCGCTTTTGGTGGCCATCCATGAAGAGGGATATTCAGACATTTGTAGAAGCCTGTGATGTCTGCACTAGGACCAAGTCAGGTAACAGACCTCCGGCAGGTCTCCTAAGGCCCCTCCCCGTTCCTCACCGCCCCTGGTCACACATTGCCATGGATTTTGTAACGGGGCTCCCAAAGTCGCATGGCAACGCATGCATCTTGACTGTGGTAGACCGCTTCTCTAAAGCTGCTCATTTCATCCCCTTACCTCAATTACCCTCTGCCAAGCAAACTGCTGAATTGTTGGTACTTCATGTTTTCCGTCTGCATGGTCTCCCCTGCAACATTGTATCTGATCGTGGACCACAGTTCTCTGCTCAGTTCTGGAAGGCCTTCTGCAAACTAATCGGTGCCTCTCCTAGCTTGTCTTCAGGTTTCCACCCCCAGACAAATGGACAGACTGAGCGGGCAAACCAGAAGCTGGAGGTAGCTCTCAGGTACATGACATCCCAGGACCCTACATCTTGGAGCAAGACACTTCCCTGGGTGGAGTATGCCCACAACTCCTTGCCCACCTCTGCTACTGGCCTCTCCCCCTTCCGCTGTTGTCTGGGCTACCAACCCCCCCTCTTCCCCTCTCAAGAGGAGGAGGTTTCAGTTCCCTCAGCTCAGGCCTTTGTGCGCCGCTGCAGGAGAACCTGGTCTCGGGCCAGGACCCAGCTCTTGCGTTCGATTGATTCTTTCAAGAAACAGGCGGATAGGCATCGCTCGGCGGCTCCAGTGTACAAGGTGGGCCAGAGAGTAATGCTCTCTTCACGCGATCTACCTCATAAGTCCCCATGCCGCAAACTGAACGCCATATTCATTGGACCATTCACCATTTCCAAGGTTATCAACCCCTGTTCAGTCCAATTTACCTTGCCTCTGACCATGCGTCGTATTAATCCTACCTTCCATGTTTCTCAAGTTGACCCCCTCCCCCTCCCAGGAGTGTTGACGGTGGCGAGGTGTTTTCGGTGAGAAGGCTCCTGAAGTCCCGACGGCGAGGCAGGGGATTCCAGTACCTGGTCGACTGGGAGTGCTACGGCCCAAAGGACCGCTGCTGGGTTCCTGCCAGGTTCATTGTGGACCGCACCCTGATCTCCGACTTTCACCGACAGCACCCGGCTGGGACGCCTGGTGGCGTCCGTAGGAGAGGGGGTACTGTCACAGTCCGGCCGAACTAGCCTGCTACATGCCGTACACGCCAGGTTTTCCCTTCTGCCCTGCCTCCTGGTTGATGGACAGATAAGTCAGCCAACAAACAGCTCTACCACACCTGCTGCCACTCTCCTCGTCAGCCATGGCTTTTTAAGCCATGCCAGGAGCTCCAGTCCTTGCTAGATTGTTGCGTCGCTCAGAGAGAGATCTTGCTCATGCCTGCTACCGTTTGACTCCTGATTTTTTACCCTCGCCTGTTTCTGGACTGTATTTTCGCCTGTTGTCTTGGACACTTTGCCCTGCCTTGTCTCTTGTCGCCAATCTCTGCCTGTTTAGCCACGTGAGTCTGCCTGATCCCTGCCGGTACCTTTGCTGTGTTTCCATGCTCACCCGTGTACCGAACTCTGCCTGTTGTGACCTTTTGGATATCTGCCTGCCTGACCTCTGCCTGTACCATTGCTGAGGATTCTTGACATTTTGAGTTTGTCTGTTACCACCTCATCGGTGCCTTGATTCCATGTTTTGCTCTCCTGATTTTAAAGACACCGAAACCAATTTTGTGTCACTGAGTCTGCTTTTGGGTCCGCAGTCTTTACCCGGCCGCACCGGCCCTCACAGATATATGTGCTAGTTTGGATATACGTGTTAGCTTAGATATACGTGCTAGTTTGGATATTGTCACAGTCCGGCCGAACTAGCCTGCTACATGCCGTGCACGCCAGGCCAGGTTTTCCCTTCTGCCCTGCCTCCTGGTTGATGGACCGATAAGTCAGCCCACAAACAGTTCTACCACACCTGCTGCCACTCTCCTCGTCAGCCATGGCTTTTTAAGCCATGCCAGGAGCTCCACTCCTTGCTAGATTGTTGCGTCGCTCAGAGAGAGATCTTGCTCATGCCTGCTACCGTTTTGACTCCTGATTTTTGACCCACGCCTGTTTCTGGATTGTATTTTCGCCTGTTGTTTTGGACACGTTGCCCTGCCTTGTCTCTTGTCGCCAATCTCTGCCTGTTTAGCCACGTGAGTCTGCCTGATCCCTGCCGGTACCATTGCTGAGGATTCTTGACATTTTGAGTTTGTCTATTACCACCTCATCGGTGCCTTGATTCCATGTTTTGCTCTCCTGATTTTAAAGACACCGAAACCAATTTTGTGTCCCAGAGTCTGCTTTTGGGTCCTCAGTCTTTACCCGGCCACACCGGCCCTCACAGATATATGTGCTAGTTTGCATATATGTGCTAGTTTGCATATATGTGCTACTTTAGATATATGTGCTAGTTTAGATATGTTTGTAACCCAATGGTAAATTATAGGCCTTAGATATATTACATTGCATTAGATAAGATCTTGGCCTATGTTTATTTTGTTTACCTTTTGAATATGAATGTTATTCTGCAAAACAGTTGTTTACCAATGTGAAATGCATTTACTTTTATTGTTGAAAACTTAACATTGTTGTGATTAGTTGGCTGTGGAGAGAATAACGTACCTTGAATGTGATTGGTTGAGAGGGCAGCGGGGAACGTCAGCGGAAGGGACTGAACTGGGAGAACAAGTAGGTCACTCGTCCCTTGTGTGAGCAACGGAGCAGTGTGATGTCGAGTTATTTGCTATTTTGCGGTGAGAGAAATGTAATTGAAGTTTAGTGAACAGTGACGTATGCGGGTGTCTTACCGAGACCCATCCCGGGAACTGTTTGTGTGGACTGGGGAGACAAACTGACTACTCGTCAGTCCCATATGCGGACCCAGCGACGTTACGGAGCGAGCTAGCCAGTTGGTGTTCGTTGCTAGCACAGCCAGACGGGAGAATGGACTGGATGCGGTAAGGGGCTCTCCCCACAGTGAGTCGGGCCGACTTCTAGTTTAGCGAAGTAACGTTATCAGTTAGTGTAGTGGTGTGTTCATGCGACCATCGAGGAACGCAGAAGGAGTCGTCTGTTGTACTGCCGAGGCGAGCGCACGGTTCGACCGTGAGATGGTGCTAACGGCTAACTAGCCAGTTGGCTAGGAGGGCTGCCTGCCTGACGTTCGCTGCGGCGGGAAGCGCGAGACTAAGAGGAGCATTCATTCTTTGAGTACAAGCCGGATGTGCGGGCTCCCAAGGGGAGCGAAGAGGGCTGTTTAGGGCCCCAACGTACCCGATAAAGAAACAGGCCTGCAACTGGGGTTGACTTTCTTTTATTTTTATTGCCGGCTTAGTTATAGGGTTGTTGAGCTGTATGCTAACGTGTTGGTCTGATTCAGTTGTGTGTGTATATGAATGCAGATGCTTGTTAGCTATTGAGGCTTATTACTTTCATTCATTCTAATAATTATTACTCATAATACATTTGTGTATATATAATTCTATGTACCTGTGTGAGTGTAGATTATTCATGTGTTTATTCCTGTGGTGTCTAGGCTATGGTAAGTGACATGTTGAGACACCCTTAAGGGGCTAGTCCACCTTTTTACTGGAAGTAACCTAGTGACACCCAGAGATGTTTAGACCATAGTATATAACCTTAAAGGGCTAATACACCATATTTTAGAACCTTAAAGGGCTAGTCCACCGTTTTAATGTTACTCGGTGACACATTGGTGTCTAGACCCTGTTAGATTGTCTTAAAGGGGTCATATGCCATATTTAAGCGCCTTAAAGGGGTAGTCAACCTTTTTAGTTGGAGTTACCAGATGACACTAAGACATTTAGAGCCTTTAGAACATAATTTAAACACATAAGAAGCGAAGTTGGTATACTTCAATAGTTTATTGGATACCGAGTTGTATAGAGAACTCAGGAGCGTTGTCCTTGACAGTTAAAAGGGATAGATAGCGCCTACATAAATGGAGGCACCGCTGGGATCTTTTTATGTTTAGCTGTATGTAAGACCAGTGCACTTAAGTCCAAGTCATTAAATTAGTCAGTTACCTGAGCCAAGAAATTAGAATTGAGTCTTTATTAGTAAGTTTACATAGAGATACAAGACAACAAGCAAACATGGAGTTAGTGATATAGAGAGCTGGTGCAGAGGTGAGGGCCTGCAAGAGGACCGTGCAGTAATGGTTCTAGCACCTGAAGATACCGAAACTGCCAAAGTTGAAGAAGCTATGGAAACCAAGTGTTTGGGAAGAGTACGAGTTAGAGGAAGGAGGTTCAGTACGAAGCTGATGGTGCTGTGAGAGCGTCAGGTCAGAGACCGTCCCCCCTGAAGTGCTACCTATCGAATGACAAGAGGCGTGGCCCATCGTCATGGTAGGGGAGCCGGAAGCTACAGTTGAAGACTTCAATAGTAAATCGAGAGCCTTACTGCGAGCTGAGGGGAAGACAGAAGAGGACCTGCAGGCTTTCGTCGCCACTACTCCACGCGCAGCCAAACCCCTATCAGCCACTGAAGCCCTCCTACGAGTGGTCGGCGACCTACTCGATAAAACCTCCAAGCCTTCCTCAGATAGTGGTGGCTTCCGGCGACTACGGATCTTCTCAGGAAACCTACCCACTCCAGCTGGTGAAGAGCCATTTGATCACTGGCTAGAGCAAGCCCAACTCATGGTTGAAGAGTGACTGCAGTGGCAAGGAGAAAAGGCGACGGATCATGGAAAGCCTCAAAGGGCCAGCATTGGAGACAGTCAAAGCTGTGCGAGTGTCCGACCCCAACATGAGTCCTGCAATGTGCCTGGAAGCGCTGGAGCGCGCGTTCGGAACAGCAGAGTCAGGGGAAGATCTGTATTTCTCCTTCCGCTTACTACAGCAGAAACCCAGAGAGAAGCTCTCCGAGTTCCTGAGACACCTGGAGAGTTCCCTCACCAAAGTAGTGCAGAAGGGTGGACTTCCAGCTGACCGTCCCCGTGTAGAGCAGCTACTTCGAGGCGGGATCGAGGCTGATCTGATGCTCCGACTGAGAGAAAGGACGGACAAGCCTCCCAACTTTGTGGATCTGCTCAGCGAAATCTGCAGTGAGGAAGAGTATGAAGCCTCTCGGGGTAAACTGAACCCCTCAGTGCAGACTATCCACGCCAAACATGATGATAGCAAGCAGGCCGAGATCCAGAACCTGAAAGCCGAGATCAAGGAGCTGAGGTCAATGTTCGCTACCATGTCAACAAAGGGCCCCTCTGTCGCTGAAGAGGTTAAAGTCGCCAGACCCAAACAGGAACACTGGCAGGACCCTGAAGTGTCAGCCCTAAAGAAGCAAGTCAAGCAGCTGCAGCATAAACTCTCACACCGACAAGTCAGTCCCCTAGACAACCAAGCAGCAGTTATGACAGTGGAGACGACACGCCCTGTACGTCACGGGCCTCACAGTGGCTCTGATGAACACTTCTGTTACCGGTGTGGTGAAAGCGGCCACTTCGCTGTTAAATGTCAAAATGCTGAGAACCAGAGCAAGGTGATTCAGAAGCTGATCCAGTCACGGAAGAGAGGCCAACTCACGAGCCAGAAGCCTCCCAGTGATAGTTCTACTGGTAATGTGACTGTCACGTCCACGAAAAGTGCTGTTGATGTACAGCGAGGCCCAAACCTGCCAACAGGCTTAATTGGAGCCCCATCCTTCGAGCCAGTGAAGGTGAACGGACATCTGTCTACTGCCCTACTAGACAGTGGCTCTCAGGTCACCATAATCTTCGAAGGCTGGTACAAGAAGTACATACCTGATGTACCCAGTAGACGGCCTAGACATCTGGGGTTTGAGTGAGTCCAGCTACCCTTACTGAGGATACGTTGTGGTGGAGATGGAATTCCCCCAGAAAGTCTCTGTGCTCGCCCTGATCTGCCGGACACCGAGAGGCCCAGAGCAAACACCAATCATTGTGGGGACCAAGGCCAATCTACCTAAGCCTCGCACGTCTGTATGGAGAAACTGTGGGTGTGCAACTCGCCCAAACCGTTGGAGTCAAGGGGATGGATGCTGGGACAAAGACCGGACCAAACCTCCCGCTACACGATACGGAAGATGGAGACGAGGGGGTGGGATATGTGAAGTGGCTAGGTCCAGGCTCGCTCATTCTACCGTGTGGCCAGCTGCAAAGTAGAGTTCACCCAGCCAGTGGAGAGAGATCCTGATGATGGATGACTCTCCTACCAAACCCATCCCTGCCGGTGTGCTACTGACGTCAATAGTAGTGCCCAGCTATGCTGTTGACCCCAACCAGTTCAGTCCTGCTGCGGAATGAGTCACTCAAACAAGCCATCATACCTGCTGGAGCGGTACTGGGTCACGTGTACGCCACAGATGTCGTTACCTCCACCCACAAAAAAGAACCAAATTCAGTGGAGTGGGATGCCAGCGAGATTGACTTCGGTGACTCGCCACTACCTCAGGAGTGGAAGGAGCGACTCCGCACGAAGCTCGCACAACGTGCGGATGTCTTCTCCCTACACGAAGGGGATGTTGGCTTGGCCAAAGGCGTGGAGCACAGTATCAGGATGTCGGATGAGCGACCCTTCCGTGAGCGGTCCAGACACCTCGCCCCAGCCGACATTGATGACGTGAGATGACATATTCAAGAGCTGATAGCGGCAGGCATTATCAAGGAGTCCCGAAGCCCCTACGCATCACCCATAGTGATGGCGCAGAAGAAGAATGGGAAAGTGAGGATGTGCATCGATTAGCGCACCTTGAACAGTCGAACCATCCCCGATCAGTACACAACCCCTCGTATTGACGATGCACTGGACTGCCTGTCCGGAAGCCAGTGGTTCAGCGTACTGGATCTAAGAAGTGGATACTACCAAATCGCCATGGAGGAGGAAGACCAGGAGAAGACGGCGTTCATCTGCCCACTGGGGTTCTACCAATTCGAGAGAATGCCCCAGGGGATCACCGGAGCTCCAGCGGCTCATGGAGAAAGCCGTGGGTGACATGAATCTCCTGGAAGTGCTCGTCTACCTCGATGATTTGATAGTCTTCGGAAGGACCTTGGAGGAACATGAGAGGCTCGTCAAAGTCCTTGACAGGCTGCAAGAGGCGGGGCTGAAGATCTCTCTGGACAAGTGTCAGTTTGGCCAGAGCAAAGTCAAGTACGTCGGGCACATCGTATCTGCTAACGGTGTCGCCACCGATCAAGATCGAAACAGTCGCCTACTGACCTGAAGACTCTGCGATCCTTCCTCGGCTTCTGCGGATACTACAGACGGTTCATCGCCAACTACTCCTCCATCGTCAGGCCCCTGACCGAGCTGACAAAAGGATACGCCCCAAAACGGCACGGAAAGAGAGCTGCGACGGACTCCAAGAAAGTCTACCTGAAGGAGTCTGAACCCTTCGGAGAGCGATGGGGCCTGCACTGCAGCATTCCACCAGATAAACTGTCTCACCCACGCGCCCGTCTTGGCGTTTGCTGATCCCAACAAGCCCTATGTCCTTCATGTGGACGCCAATCTAACGGGATTGGGAGCCGTCCTGTACCAGGAGTACCCAGAGGGGTTGAGGCCGCTGGCGTTTGCCAGCAGGAAGCTGTCCGCATCTGAGAACTGTTCCTGTCCCTCAAATGGGCAGTGGTAAACAAGTTCCATGATTACCTCTACGGAGCCAGATTCACAGTACGAACTGATAACAATCCCCTCACGTACGTACTCACTACAGCCAAGCTCAACGCCACAGGGCATCGGTGGCTGGCCGATCTGTCTACCCAAGAGTTCGACATCCGCTACCGACCTGGTAAAAGCAACATCGATGCCGACCTGCTGTCGATGCAAGAGGGGTGAAGAGAGTCAGAGACCGGGAGACCATCTCACAAGCTGGAGTGTAGTCAATCTGTCGACGAGTAAGCGTTCTGAGCTCCCCGAAGACATCTCCGAGATGTGCTGAACAGCTAGGAGCTCGTCCTGAAAGTGTCCCTGAGCTCTACGCCTTCCCCACGCGCGTGGATGTGAGTGCGCTAGGACAGATGTCCAGGTCCGAGCTTAAAGCTGCACACAAAGAGGATCCTGTGATGGGACCGACGAGCTAAGCTCTGAAACACAGCCAATGGCCAGAGGATCTGGAAGCAAATCCAGATGAAAAGGGAGCTGGGAAGACTACAACTGAGAGACGGCCTACTCCATCGCATTAGCAAGAGACCATCAGGAAAAGAGTCCTCTCAGCTGGTGCTGCCTGCTGTGTTCAGAGATGTCGTGCTAAAGTCCTTTACATGATGATATGGGACATCTAGACATCGAGAGAACAACTGACCTGCTGAAGGCAAGGTTCTACTGGCCGAGAATGGCAGGAGAGACGGAGCAGTATGTCAAAAACTGCGGGAAGAGTCCCTGTCGGAGAGCTGCGCCGCTCCACCAGATCCGGAGCAATGGGCCAATGGACTTAGTCTGTATAGACTTCGTCTCTGTGGAGCCAGACTCCAAGGTATTGGCAACGTGCTAGTGGTCACTGATCACTTTACCCGCTATGCACAAGCCTACCTAACGAAGAACCAGAAGGCGCTCAGTCGCAAAAGTTCTAAACGAAAAGTTCTTCGTAAACTATGGTCTGCCAGCAAGGATCCACTCAGACCAAGGCCGAGACTTCGAAAGCCAGACAGTCAGAGAAATGCTGAAAGTGATGGGGATACGAAAGTCCAGAACCTCTCCCTACCACCCACAAGGAGATCCACAACCGGAACGGTTCAACCGTACCCTGCTGTCCATGCTAGACACACTGAATCCAGAGAACAGGAGGCGGTGGAGTGAGCAAGTGCCCCTCGTTGTGCATGCCTACAATGCCAGTAGATCTGACGCAACCGGCTACTCGCCATACTACTTAATGTACGGGAGAGAGGCAAGGCTGGCCGTGGATGTGTGTTTCGGGACGTCTCCCGATGGCTATGATGTCGGTCACCACTCAAGCTATGTGGCTAGACTCAAAGAAGATCTGCAGAAGGCATACCAACTGGCCACAGCCGACAAAACGCACCAGAGGAACAAGAGAGCCTATGACAGCAGGGTGGGATCACAAACCCTGGAACCCGGCGACAGTGTTGGTGAAGAATCTCGGACTCAAAGGCAAGCACAAACTCCAAAGCTGATGGAAAGAGATTGCTCATGTGGTTGTGAGTCAGATGCCAAACTTACCTGCCTACAGAGTGAAGCAGGAGGAATCGGAACATTGCTCCAAGATCATCTCTTACCTATCGGGCAGCAAGTCAGAATGCAAAGAGAAGAGAGCGACCACAGACCACCACCAAAGCCAAAGACAAGAGCCGACACAAGAAAGAAGCAACAAACCGAATAGTCAGTACAGAAGAAGTGGATAGTGAAGAGGGCTCGACCGACTCCTCTACAGAGACTGAGTATGAGAGACCGATACCAAGACCCTACAGCACTTACCTGGAAGATGTCCTGAACAAGCGTAGAGCTGCACGGGAACAAGCAGTTATCCCTCAGGAGGAAGAGGAACCTCCTGGTGCTAGAACTGAAGAGAATGACGACGAACTGAATGACAACTGACGAAGACCAAAGTGAAGAAGAGAGGGAGAATGAGTCTGAAGAAGAGTTAGCTCAAGAGTCAGTCTGACATAGATGAGGGCCAAGCTAGCAGCGTAGATGAGGAAGCTAGTCCCCAAAGACAACCAGTAGGTAGGCCCGAAGAGGTCAGTAAAGCCAGTCGTAAGACTTACCTATGATGAGCCAGGAAAAGCCAGAGATAAGCCTATAACCATAGTACACAGAGGTGTCACTATCAGGATAGGAAAGAGTTAGTGCACCACACTTAGTTTATACCCTCAGATGTTCAGAGACCTTACTAGTTAGATTTAGGTGAATAAGGGCATTCACACGTTCAGTAGGGGGAGGGTGTAACCCTGTGGTTAAATTATAGGCCTTAGTGCAATATAATAGATCTATTAGATAAGAGTTTGGCCTATGTTTGTTATTTTGTTTACCTTTTGAATATGAATATATTGATATTCTGCAAAACAGTTGTTTACCAATGTGAAATGCATTTACTTTTATTGTTAAACTTACCATTGTTGTGATTGGTTGGCTGTGGCGAGAATAACTTACCTTGAATGTGATTGGTTGAGAGGGCAGCGGGGAACGTTAGCGGAAGAGACTGAACTGGGAGAGAAAGGAGGTCACTCGTCCCTTGTGTGAGCAAAACGGAGCAGTTTGATGTCTAGTTGTTATATGCTATTTTGCGGTGAGAGAAATGTAATTGAAGTTTAGTGAACAGTCATGTGTGCGGGTGTCTGACCGAGACCCATCCCGGGAACTGTTTGTGTGGACTGGGGAGACAAACTGACTACTCGTCAGTCCCATATGCGGACCCAGCGACGTTACGGAGCGAGCTAGCCAGTCGGTGTTCGTTGCTAGCACAGCCAGACGCGCGAATGGACTGGATGCGGTAAGGGGCTCTCCCCACAGTGAGTCGGGCCGACTTCTAGTTTAGCGAAGTAACGTTATCAGTACAGTGTAGTGGTGGGTTCATGCGACCATCGAGGAACGCAGAAGGAGTCGTCTGTTGCCGTGCTGTGCTGCCGAGGCGAGCGCACGGTTCGACCGTGAGATGGTGCTAACGGCTAACTAGCCAGTTAGCTAGGAGGGCTGCCTGCCTGACGTTCGCTGCGGCGGGAAGCGCGAGACGAAGAGGAGCATTCATTCTTTGCGAGTACAAGCTGGATGTGCGGGCTTCCAAGGGGAGCGAAGAGGGCTGGTTAGGGCCCCAACGTACCCGATAAAGAAACAGGCCTGCAACTGGGGGTTGACTTTTTTATTTTTTATTGCCAACTTAGTTATAGGGTTGTTGAGCTGTATGCTAATGTGTTGGTCTGATTCATTTGTGTGTGTATATATATGAATGCAGATGCTTAACTATTGAGGCTTATTACTTTCATTCATTCTAATAATTATTACTCATAATACATTTGTATAGATAATTCTATGTGAGTGTGGATTATTCCTGTGGTGTCTAGGCTATGGTAAGTGACATGTTGAGACAATCTTAAAGGGCTAGTCCACCTTTTTACTGGAAGTAACCTAGTGACACCCAGAGATGTGTAGACCATAGTATATATAACCTTAAAGGGCTAATGCACCATATTTTAGAACCTTAAAGGGCTAGTCCACTGTTTTAATATAAGTTACTCGGGGACACATTGAGGTGTCTAGACCATGTTAGATTGCCTTAAAGGGGTCATATGCCATATTTAAGCGCCTTAAAGGGGTAGTCAACCTTTTTAGTTGGAGTTACCGGATGACACTAAGACATTTAGAGCCTTTAGTGTTAGGGTTTGTGGAAGACCCCAAGCGCACGACACCAGACAAAGATGGGGTTAGCCGAAAACTGGCGTACTTTAGTCAAACATAGGAAGGCAATGAGCGATAAGGAAAAAACGGAAAGTCCAAGGGGGAAAAAAACTCGCGGGTAATCCAAACGGTAACGGCAGGATACTTCCACGGGGAAACCTTGCAAGGGAAAAACATGAACCAAGGGCTGGGATGGGTTCGTAGAGAAAAGGACCGTGAGAGGAGAGTGGCCGCTACTGCGGGGAGGTTACAACACGAACTGACAACGGGCACGTGGGAGGCCACCAAACTTAAGCCCAGCCCTGACGAACCGATTGGCTGCCGGCGTGGGGTGGGCGGGCCATAACATTTAGAACATATTTTAAACACATAAGAAGCGAAGTTGGCATACTTGAATAGTTTATTGGATACCGAGTTGTATAGAGAACTCAGGAGCGTTGTCCTTGACAGTTAAAAGGGATAGATAGCGCTACATGTTGGTTTAGCTATATGTGCTAGTGTGGATATACGTGTTAGTTTAGATACATGTTAGTGTGTCTGACATTCTTGTGTAAGAAGTCTGGTTGTTGTGAAGCGTCTAGTGTGTTGGTGTAGTGTTGTGTGCCTGTCACGTCTCACTCAACCTTCACCGCTGGCTAGCAGAAATGCGAACAGGAGAGCAGAACATGCAAGTCTCTCCCTGCCAGTACATAGTCTCTCCAACAGCAAGCCCTATGTAGCGCCGCCTCGTGGCGACACGGTAACTGGGTACACCTTGGACCCTGGCTGAACTACAAGGGACTCGGAGGAGGTCTGACCCCTAGACGTGCGGTACACAGGCCCACCGGTGTGTGGATATTCCCTGATGCCCACGAACCAGTCCCCAGCTATGGGTTAAATAGTGCCACCTAGTGGATACCGGTTTGTTGTTGCCCTTTTGTATCTGTTTAAGTCGGAGAGTACTGCTGGCTTTGTGTGTGACTGCCGCTTCTCCCTTACGTAGCTCCGCCCCCTTCCCGTCACCCCGTGTGTCTGTTATGTTAATCTGTTGTCTTGTTTCACTGCCGTTTATTGTGAAGTGATTTTGAGTGTTAGAAAAGCGCTACATAAGTTGGATTTATTGTTGTTATTATTATTAGATATACATGTTAGTTTGGATATACGTGCTAGTTTGGATATTGTCACAGTCCGGCCGAACTAGCCTGCTACATGCCGTGCACGCCAGGCCAGGTTTTCCCTTCTTCCCTGCCTCCTGGTTGATAGATAAGACAGCCAACAAACAGCTCTACCACACCTGCTGCCACTCTCCTCGTCAGCCATGGCTTTTTAAGCCATGCCAGGAGCTCCAGTCCTTGCTAGATTGTTGCGTCGCTCAGAGAGAGATCTTGCTCATGCCTGCTACCGTTTGACTCCTGATTTTTTACCCTCGCCTGTTTCTGGACTGTATTTTCGCCTGTTGTCTTGGACACTTTGCCCTGCCTTGTCTCTTGTCGCTAATCTCTGCCTGTTTAGCCACGTGAGTCTGCCTGATCCCTGCCGGTACCTTTGCTGTGTTTCCATGCTCACCCGTGTACCGAACTCTGCCTGTTGTGACCTTTTGGATATCTGCCTGCCTGACCTCTGCCTGTACCATTGCTGAGGATTCTTGACATTTTGAGTTTGTCTGTTACCACCTCATCGGTGCCTTGATTCCATGTTTTGCTCTCCTGATTTTAAAGACACCGAAACCAATTTTGTGACTTTGAGTCTGCTTTTGGGTCCGCAGTCTTTACCCGGCCACACCGGCCCTCACAGATATACGTGCTAGTTTGGATCTATCTGCTAGTTTGGATCTATGTACTAGTTTGGATATATTAGTTTAAATAAGCCGAGAGCTGTGGCGGTCCAGAGGGAACGGAAGAGGTAGGTTGCGGGGGTGAAACGCTCATTGTTGAGCACCTCACCAATTCATGGTAATGGGGGCACCGAAGAGCGATCAGGAGGAGGGGGACGGCCCGCGAGGGAGTCCGGGCTGCCCGGAGGAAGCGGGCGTGGCATGAGGTGCTCCAGCCAAGGATCTCCGGGCCTACGGACGGTCGTGGAGTTTCAGCCATGGTCGTCCCAGGATGAGGTGCGTTGGAGGGAGGGAGGGGGGAGTAATGAGGAAGTGGATCTCCTCCACATGGTTCCCCAGAGATGGTCAGAGTGAGGAGCAGAGTGCAATGAGTGCTGGGACCCATGGGATGACCGTCCAGGGCAAAGGCAGTGATGGGGTTGTCCAGAGGGACAAGGAAGAGCCGCTTTGTGGGCGAAGCCCTTGTCGATAAAACTCGTCGGCCCCCGAGTCAATGAAAGCTCCGACCGAGAGAGTACGCCCCCGCCAGGCGAGAGTGGAGTCAAACCTGGCGGAGTGGGTAGGAGAGATTCGGCTCAGCCGGTATCCCCTGAGGACTGATGAGCCTAGTCTTTTGGGGGCTCTTGGGCAGGTAAGACGGGTCTCCAGCAGATGTTCCTCAAGTCCACAGTACATGCATAACCTTCTAGCTCTCCGGTGTTCCCGTTCTGCCGCAGAGAAGCGGGTCCGGCTGACCTGCATGGGTCCTCCTCTGACCCAACAGGAGCAGGGGGGGACGCCGAAGTGGAATTGGTCCCGGACGGTGAAGACCTTGTGACCCTCTTCCTACGGCGTTCGCGGAGACGATTGTCTATGGCGATGGAGAGTGGGAAAAGATGGTGGAGGTCACGGGGTGCATCGCGAAATACCAGCTCGTTCTTAAGAACCTCGCTTAGTGCATTGTGGAACGTTGCCTGGAGCGCCTCGTTGTTCCACCCACTTTGCTTAGCGAGGGTCCTGAATTCCACAGCGAACACCGCCATACTGTGTGTGCCCTGTCGGAGCGTGAGGAGACGTTTGGCGGCCTCCTTGCCGCAGACTGGGTGATCGAAGACTTTTTTCATCTCAGTGGTGAAAGCCTCGTGCGTGGCACAAGCAGCCATTCCCCTTTCCAGTTCAGAGCTACCCCAGGTGAGAGCGGAACCTCTCAGACAGCCCACAAGATAGGCGATGCGGTCAGTGGGATAGGAAAGGGGTTGTTGGTCAAACACCGGGGCACACTGGATAAGAAAGGCTCGGCAGCCCCCGTCCCCAAGTTGCCGTCATAACGCTCTGGTGCGGGAACGAATGGCTCCCTATGGAAAATGGCCGGCAAGGGAGCGGGGCCGGGAGCTGTGGCGACGACGGTTGGAGCGGAGGCAGCGGTGAGGTCTGTAAGGTCTTGCAGAGCATAGCGGCGGAGAGCTCCTGGGTAGTCTGCTCCAACTGACCTCGTCTGGCTGGCGATGGTCTGTAGTGGCAGGGTTACCAGAGAGGGAATGTCGTCCGGAAGAGACCGGAGCTCCTGTACCTGGTCTTGCGGGGCTTGGTGGGCCGTGACCATCTCCCGTAGCTGCCCAGCCTGAACTGCGAGAGACTGGACTTGCGGAATGAGGGCGCGGCGCACCGGGTCCTCTTGTCCTCCGGATTGAGTCTCCCGAGTGTGCTGGGTCCATCTTGATCAGATCTTCTGTTACGGGTTGTGCAGGAGGACCCAGACGACCACACGGAGGCGGAGGACTCTTAGTAAGGTTTAATGAAAATAAAGGGAAAAATAATGGGGGAGAGGGAAACGCGGGATGCGTATGGTGCTTAGGAAGTTTTGTGTGTGGGGTGTGTGAATACGCTATGTGTAGTGACAGGCGGTAATGTGTGTAAATTATTCTAAGTGTGTGTGAAATGTGAATGGGGCGTTGGGTGTTGTGTAAGTGTGCGTGTACCAGCAACAAGTATCAAGTCCGAGGGCAAAGGGGAATTGAGGAGTAGTCCGAGTTCAAAGTCTAAGTGGTAGTCTGAGGAGGTAGGTTGGCAGGCGAGCCGGCTCTGCGCAACAGGTCAGAGGTATCCTATGGGAAGATGTGGCGATGAGTTTGAGAGAAGACCAGGTTGTTGTAGGGGTAGAAGTGATTGTAGATGGGGAACAGCTGAGGGAATGAGTGACCGGGGAAAAGCAGAGCCGTGCTGCCAGTCTGCCAGCAGATGGCATCAGAGGAGCCGTAGGCGCCGTGCCCGTTGGGAGGTGCTGGGGACCTCGGGGTCTGACTCCGGTGATGGGGAACGTGAACGCGCCCCAGCTCTGGTGGTGAGGAGTGGATACTTAGGCGAAGCCGAGCGCCGTGGAGGCCCAGAGGGAACGGAAGAGGGGGGTTGTGAGGGGGAACCGTAACAATACGTGTTAGTTTAGTTATGTGTGTTAGTTTGGGTATGTGCGATCTTGTAGATCTTGGATGTGTTGTCTTTGTGTTGCACTGCTGTGGGCTGGGGGAAACTATGTTTCGTTTCTTGTGCACAAGTACATGAAATGAAACATTTCTGATTTGAATTAACAGTTTTATTGCAGAGTAGATAATAGGATTATTTGAGTGTATAACATGAGTCACTCTGCACGGCAACCTGCCTGCATCTTAGAAAGTGTAGTATTGCAATTTTTTTGTTGGTATTATAGTATTTCATCACTGTTTACGATTTAACAAATGATGGAACTAAAGTAAAACGCAATGCTGACTTGATCGGTCTGTTGCCCTGTCAGTTTGAAGGACTGACAGGAGAGTGAAGTAACTCAGGACAGTTGTGTGAGACTGACTCTTCACATCTGTGCTGCTGTCTTCCCCAGCAAGGCATTGGTTCTCTACCTGCTCGTGTACTGTAATGTTCTGTAGTACACTTGTTGAGTACCTGAGAAGTAGAAGGTGTAAAGACAGTGAGGGTGAGTCAGGCTCATGATGGAGAACAGAGCCTGCTCTGTAAAGTATTGTAGACTGGTAGTCAGTCTGGAGAAGAATACAGTGAGGGTGAGTCAGGCTCATGATGGAGAACAGAGCCTGCTCTGTAAAGTATTGTAGACTGGTGGTCAGTCTGGAGAAGAATACAGTGAGGGTGAGTCAGGCTCATGATGGAGAACAGAGCCTGCTCTGTAAGGTCTTGCAGACTGGTGGTCAGTCTGGAGAAGAATACAGTGAGGGTGAGTCAGGCTCATGATGGAGAACAGAGCCTGCTCTGTAAGGTCTTGCAGACTGGTAGTCAGTCTGGAGAAGAATACAGTGAGGGTGAGTCAGGCTCATGATGGAGAACAGAGCCTGCTCTGTAAGGTATTGCAGACTGGTGGTCAGTCTGGAGAAGAATACAGAGAGGGTGAGTCAGGCTCATGATGGAGAACAGAGCCTGCTCTGTAAGGTCTTGCAGACTGGTGGTCAGTCTGGAGAAGAATACAGTGAGGATGAGTCAGGCTGGTGATGGAGAACAGAGCCTGCTCTGTGAGGTCTTGTAGACTGGTAGTCAGTCTGGAGAAGAATACAGTGAGGATGAATCAGGCTCATGATGGAGAACAGAGCCTGCTCTGTAAGGTCTTGCAGACTGGTGGTCAGTCTGGAGAAGAATACAGTGAGGGTGAGTCAGGCTGGTGATGGAGAACAGAGCCTGCTCTGTTAAGTATTGTAGACTGGTGGTCAGTCGGGAGAAGAATACAGTGAGGATGAGTCAGGCTCATGATGGAGAACAGAGCCTGCTCTGTGAGGTCTTGTAGACTGGTAGTCAGTCTGGAGAAGAATACAGTGAGGATGAGTCAGGCTCATGATGGAGAACAGAGCCTGCTCTGTGAGGTCTTGTAGACTGGTAGTCAGTCTGGAGAAGAATACAGTGAGGATGAGTCAGGCTGGTGATGGAGAACAGAGCCTGCTCTGTAAGGTCTTGTAGACTGGTGGTCAGTCTGGAGAAGAATACAGTGAGGGTGAGTCAGGCTGGTGATGGAGAACAGAGCCTGCTCTGTAAGGTCTTGCAGACTGGTGGTCAGTCTGGAGAAGAATACAGTGAGGATGAGTCAGGCTCATGATGGAGAACAGAGCCTGCTCTGTGAGGTCTTGTAGACTGGTAGTCAGTCTGGAGAAGAATACAGTGAGGATGAGTCAGGCTGGTGATGGCGAACAGAGCCTGCTCTGTGAGGTCTTGTAGACTGGTAGTCAGTCTGGAGAAGAATACAGTGAGGATGAATCAGGCTGGTGATGGAGAACAGAGCCTGCTCTGTAAGGTCTTGCAGACTGGTGGTCAGTCTGGAGAAGAATACAGTGAGGATGAATCAGGCTGGTGATGGAGAACAGAGCCTGCTCTGTAAGGTCTTGCAGACTGGTAGTCAGTCTGGAGAAGAATACAGTGAGGATGAGTCAGGCTGGTGATGGAGAACAGAGCCTGCTCTGTAAGGTCTTGTAGAATGGTGGTCAGTCTGGACAAGAATACAGTGAGGGTGAGTCAGGCTGGTGATGGAGAACAGAGCCTGCTCTGTAAGGTCTTGCAGACTGGTGGTCAGTCTGGAGAAGAATACAGTGAGGATGAGTCAGGCTCATGATGGAGAACAGAGCCTGCTCTGTAAGGTCTTGCAGACTGGTGGTCAGTCTGGAGAAGAATACAGTGAGGATGAGTCAGGCTGGTGATGGAGAACAGAGCCTGCTCTGTAAGGTCTTGCAGACTGGTGGTCAGTCTGGAGAAGAATACAGTGAGGATGAGTCAGGCTGGTGATGGAGAACAGAGCCTGCTCTGTAAGGTCTTGCAGACTGGTGGTCAGTCTGGAGAAGAATACAGTGAGGGCGAGTCAGGCTGGTGATGGCGAACAGAGCCTGCTCTGTAAGGTCTTGCAGACTGGTGGTCAGTCTGGAGAAGAATACAGTGAGGGCGAGTCAGGCTGGTGATGGAGAACAGAGCCTGCTCTGTAAGGTCTTGTAGACTGGTAGTCAGTCTGGAGAAGAATACAGTGAGGGCGAGTCAGGCTGGTGATGGAGAACAGAGCCTGCTCTGTAAGGTCTTGCAGACTGGTGGTCAGTCTGGAGAAGAATACAGTGAGGGTGAGTCAGGCTCATGATGGAGAACAGAGCCTGCTCTGTAAGGTCTTGTAGACTGGTAGTCAGTCTGGAGAAGAATACAGTGAGGATGAGTCAGGCTGGTGATGGAGAACAGAGCCTGCTCTGTGAGGTCTTGTAGACTGGTGGTCAGTCTGGAGAAGAATACAGTGAGGGTGAGTCAGGCTCATGATGGAGAACAGAGCCTGCTCTGTAAGGTCTTGCAGACTGGTGGTCAGTCTGGAGAAGAATACAGTGAGGATGAGTCAGGCTGGTGATGGAGAACAGAGCCTGCTCTGTAAGGTCTTGTAGACTGGTGGTCAGTCTGGAGAAGATGTCGGTGTTTGTTAGATTATGTTCAGCAGATGCTCACTCAGCCTGCTGAGTGCCGACATCAATCCATTCTTACATTATTACATTGTTCCTCTTTTTTTACTACAATAACCTTTCATGTATTACAGTTTATGATTCACGAAGACAAAATTATATCAGGTATTTCCTCCGTTACCCTTCGCCCGGCTATCGCTGTAAATAAAAGCATGACTTCTGTCAGCCCGGTGATTTGAAAAGGGTGTGGTTGAAATGTTAAATAAAATGTATGTTGTCTTGACTAAACACATCACACGACTAAATACACAACCTAGTCACAGCACATTTTGCCACTACGACCTTAATGGCACTGTGTACGGTCTCATCCAACCCGCCCCCACCCCCACACAATAGACTCATCCTCCGCCTCTGCCAAAACAAAATGTGGGCATGTGCCAAGCACTGAAATGGGGGGAGTTCTTCAGGGGCCAAGCAAAGACGTGGAAGGTGCCAAAAAAGCGACACCAATGTAATATGCAAATGACTTCTTGGCTGTTAAATCAGTGCAACTCCACTTTGCGAGCATCACCTGCACCCACCTCACCGAGGGCCTGCTTTTCAAAGGGGCTTAGCTCCTTAAACCTTCTAATTAAAACCAGAAATCCCTTTGCCAGGTGCCCCGGTACGGGCCTCATCCAAAGGCAGATTATTAGGAATTTAATGGGGGAAATTTTGCATCCCGCACCATCTGCGACCCGGGACTTGTGGCAGAATGTTGGACACAGAGGAAACTGAAAGGGGGAGGGAGGGAGGGAGAGTGTGTGAGAGAGAGAGACCGGGAGAGTGAGAGAAGTGATAGATGTAGAGAGGGGGTAGATGTAAAGCAGAGGTAGGTGTAGAGAGGGGGGCAGATGTAGAGAAGGGGTAGATGTAAAGCAGGGGTAGGTGTAGAGAAGGGATAGATGTAAATGTAGAGAAGTGATAGATGTAAAGCAGGGGTAAATGTAGAGAAGTGATAGATGTAGAGAGGGGGTAGATGTAAAGCAGAGGTAGGTGTAGAGAGGGGGGCAGATGTAGAGAGGGGGGCAGATGTAGAGAAGGGGTAGGTGTAGAGAAGGGGCAGATGTAGAGAGGGGGGCAGATGTAGAGAAGGGGTAGGTGTAGAGAAGGGGTAGATGTAGAGCAGGGGCAGATGTAGAGAGGGGGGCAGATGTAGAGAAGGGGTAGCTGTAGAGAAGTGATAGCTATAGAGCAGAGGTAGGTGTAGAGAGGGGGTAGATGTAAAGCAGAGGTAGGTGTAGAGAGGGGGGCAGATGTAGAGAAGGGGTAGCTGTAGAGAAGTGATAAATATAGAGCAGAGGTAGGTGTAGAGAGGGGGCAGATGTAGAGAAGGGGGTTTTAAGTGTGTAACAGAGCCAGCAGGTGGCGTCTTAGGCAGGAGGACTGGGCTGCAGCCATAACCCAACCAAAATAAATCGGCATTAGAGGAGCAGGGCATTCCTCACTCTTAATTACGTGGAGCTTGTCATTAACAGGCTATTCATTTACTAAGATGCCTCCAGAGGTATCCAGGTGTCTGTTCATTAGTTAACTCAGTTATGATACTGGAACTTATTACCCGCCATTACCCATCGGCAGCTCTCAACAGGCACAAGAAGCAGTCTCACCGGAAGTGATGGTACATGGGCTGATGCTGCAGCCTCAAATGTGCTGCAAGTGCAGCTTGAGTCTACAAGGCCAACCGATGGCTGGGTGACTAGAAGCACGGACCAGGTGTCCCACCTTTCACCGGGGCGTGTAGCATCTGCCTGTCTGACGTTCCAGTTACCTTGAAGATCCATTTGGAAATGTTCTCTGTATCTCTGAACGGCTGATCTACCAACTGCCTACATATTTTCAAATCGCCAAATCCTAAAACAGCAGCCGGTAAGCACTGCTGCAGATGAAATCAGGGCAAAGAATACAATTAAACTCTAGGGGGACACCACAGAACAAACCAGTAAAAAATCTCATATATATATAAAAATATATATAAAAATATATAATATAAAATACATATAAAATGTATAACTATGTTGTATAATATACTTTACTCACAAAGGCCTTACTCTATAACTGCAATTACTGTGGTACAGTATTACTGTTGTATAGTTATACTGTAGTACAGTGATTGTGTAGTACAGTATTACTGCAGTACAGTATTACTGTATTGCAGTAATACTGGATTTGGAGCTGCACCAACTATGAAAACGAATTTCGTTTGAGGACAATCCTCTGTCTGTCTGCCTGTGTGTGTCTGTCTGTCTGCCTGTGTGTGTCTGTCTGTCTGTGTGTGTCTGTCTGTCTGTGTGTGTGTGTGTGTGTGTGTGTGTGTGTGTCTATCTCTGTTCATCTGCCTGTCTGTGGGTCTGTCCGTGTGTGTCAGGATGACGGTGTGTGAGCACACGGGGAGATGGGAGTAGTGGTGAATCTTCCCGAGACTTTTCCTGACTGGCGGTCTGTTGTTCTCCTGACTGGCGGTCTGTTGTTCTCCTGACTGGCTGTCTGTTGTTCTCCTGACTGGCGGTCTGTTGTTCTCCTGACTGGCTGTCTGTTGTTCTCCTGACTGGCGGTCTGTTGTTTTCCTGACTGGCGGTCTGTTGTTCTCCTGACTGGCGGTCTGTTGTTCTCCTGACTGGCGGTCTGTTGTTCTCTTGACTGGCGGTCTGTTCTCTTGACTGGCGGTCTGTTGTTCTCTTGACTGGCGGTCTGTTGTTTTCCTGACTGGCTGTCTGTTGTTCTCTTGACTGGCGGTCTGTTGTTCTCCTGACTGGCGGTCTGTTGTTCTCCTGACTGGCGGTCTGTTGTTCTCCTGACTGGCGGTCTGTTGTTCTCCTGACTGGCGGTCTGTTGTTCTCTTGACTGGCGGTCTGTTGTTCTCCTGACTGGCGGTCTGTTGTTTTCCTGACTGGCTGTCTGTTGTTCTCCTGACTGGCGGTCTGTTGTTCTCTTGACTGGCGGTCTGTTGTTCTCTTGACTGGCGGTCTGTTGTTTTCCTGACTGGCGGTCTGTTGTTCTCCTGACTGGCGGTCTGTTGTTCTCCTGACTGGCGGTCTGTTGTTCTCTTGACTGGCGGTCTGTTGTTCTCCTGACTGGCGGTCTGTTGTTCTCTTGACTGGCGGTCTGTTGTTCTCTTGACTGGCGGTCTGTTGTTTTCCTGACTGGCTGTCTGTTGTTCTCCTGACTGGCGGTCTGTTGTTCTCCTGACTGGCGGTCTGTTGTTCTCCTGACTGGCGGTCTGTTGTTCTCCTGACTGGCGGTCTGTTGTTCTCTTGACTGGCGGTCTGTTGTTCTCCTGACTGGCGGTCTGTTGTTTTCCTGACTGGCTGTCTGTTGTTCTCCTGACTGGCGGTCTGTTGTTCTCCTGACTGGCGGTCTGTTGTTCTCTTGACTGGCGGTCTGTTGTTCCCTTGACTGGCGGTCTGTTGTTCTCCTGACTGGCGGTCTGTTGTTCTCTTGACTGGCCGTCTGTTGTTCTCTTGACTGGCTGTCTGTTGTTTTCCTGACTGGCGGTCTGTTGTTCTCTTGACTGGCGGTCTGTTGTTCTCCTGACTGGCGGTCTGTTGTTTTCCTGACTGGCGGTCTGTTGTTCTCCTGACTGGCGGTCTGTTGTTCTCCTGACTGGCGGTCTGTTGTTCTCTTGACTGGCGGTCTGTTGTTCTCCTGACTGGCGGTCTGTTGTTTTCCTGACTGGCGGTCTGTTGTTCTCCTGACTGGCGGTCTGTTGTTCTCCTGACTGGCGGTCTGTTGTTCTCTTGACTGGCGGTCTGTTGTTCCCTTGACTGGCGGTCTGTTGTTCTCCTGACTGGCGGTCTGTTGTTCTCTTGACTGGCCGTCTGTTGTTCTCTTGACTGGCTGTCTGTTGTTTTCCTGACTGGCTGTCTGTTGTTTTCCTGACTGGCGGTCTGTTGTTCCCCTGACTGGCTGTCTGTTGTTCTCCTGACTGGCGGTCTGTTGTTCTCTTGACTGGCGGTCTGTTGTTCCCCTGACTGGCTGTCTGTTGTTCTCCTGACTGGCGGTCTGTTGATCTCTTGACTGGCGGTCTGTTGTTTTCCTGACTGGCGGTCTGTTGTTCCCCTGACTGGCGGTCTGTTGTTCCCCTGACTGGCGGTCTGTTGTTTTCCTGACTGGCGGTCTGTTTTCCTGACTGGCGGTCTGTTGTTCTTCTGACTGGCTGTCTGTTGTTCTCCTGACTGGCGGTCTGTTGTTCTCCTGACTGGCTGTCTGTTGTTCTCCTGACTGGCTGTCTGTTGTTCTCTTGACTGGCGGTCTGTTGTTTTCCTGACTGGCGGTCTGTTGTTCCCCTGACTGGCTGTCTGTTGTTCTCCTGACTGGCTGTCTGTTGTTCTCCTGACTGGCGGTCTGTTGTTCTCCTGACTGGCGGTCTGTTGTTCCCCTGACTGGCTGTCTGTTGTTCTCCTGACTGGCGGTCTGTTGTTCCCTTGACTGGCGGTCTGTTGTTCTCCTGACTGGCGGTCTGTTGTTCTCTTGACTGGCCGTCTGTTGTTCTCTTGACTGGCTGTCTGTTGTTTTCCTGACTGGCTGTCTGTTGTTCTCTTGACTGGCTGTCTGTTGTTCTCTTGACTGGCTGTCTGTTGTTCTCCTGACTGGCGGTCTGTTGTTCTCCTGACTGGCGGTCTGTTGTTCCCCTGACTGGCGGTCTGTTGTTTTCCTGACTGGCGGTCTGTTGTTCTCCTGACTGGCGGTCTGTTGATCTCTTGACTGGCGGTCTGTTGTTTTCCTGACTGGCGGTCTGTTGTTCCCCTGACTGGCTGTCTGTTGTTTTCCTGACTGGCGGTCTGTTGTTTTCCTGACTGGCGGTCTGTTTTCCTGACTGGCGGTCTGTTGTTCTTCTGACTGGCGGTCTGTTGTTTTCCTGACTGGCGGTCTGTTGTTTTCCTGACTGGCGGTCTGTTGTTTTCCTGACTGGCGGTCTGTTGTTTTCCTGACTGGCGGTCTGTTGTTCTCCTGACTGGCGGTCTGTTGATCTCTTGACTGGCGGTCTGTTGTTTTCCTGACTGGCGGTCTGTTGTTCCCCTGACTGGCTGTCTGTTGTTTTCCTGACTGGCGGTCTGTTGTTCCCCTGACTGGCTGTCTGTTGTTTTCCTGACTGGCGGTCTGTTGTTTTCCTGACTGGCGGTCTGTTTTCCTGACTGGCGGTCTGTTGTTCTTCTGACTGGCGGTCTGTTGTTTTCCTGACTGGCGGTCTGTTGTTTTCCTGACTGGCGGTCTGTTTTCCTGACTGGCGGTCTGTTGTTCTTCTGACTGGCCGTCTGTTGTTTTCCTGACTGGCGGTCTGTTGTTCTCCTGACTGGCGGTCTGTTGTTCTCCTGACTGGCGGTCTGTTGTTCTCCTGACTGGCGGTCTGTTGTTCTCTTGACTGGCGGTCTGTTGTTCTCTTGACTGGCGGTCTGTTGTTCCCCTGACTGGCTGTCTGTTGTTCTCCTGACTGGCGGTCTGTTGTTCTCTTGACTGGCGGTCTGTTGTTTTCCTGACTGGCGGTCTGTTGTTCTCTTGACTGGCGGTCTGTTGTTCTCTTGACTGGCGGTCTGTTGTTTTCCTGACTGGCGGTCTGTTGTTCTCCTGACTGGCGGTCTGTTGTTCTCCTGACTGGCGGTCTGTTGTTCTCCTGACTGGCTGTCTGTTGTTTTCCTAACTGGCGGTCTGTTGTTCTCCTGACTGGCTGTCGTTTTCCTGACTGGCGGTCTGTTGTTCTTCTGACTGGCTGTCTGTTGTTTTCCTGACTGGCTGTCTGTTGTTCTCTTGACTGGCGGTCTGTTGTCATTCTGCTGGTCGCCAGTCTCGGTGACACCACCACATGGCGGGATGAAGGCGCGGCACATGGACGCTCCCGCCAGAGCGCGGCACATGTGCCGCGCTCTGGCGGGAGCGTCCATGTGCCGCGCCTTCGCTGGCGATCGTCTCTCTCTCCGTCTGTCACTCAGTCCATCCGTCTACTGCCGTGACAGACAGGCAGCCTCTTCCTGTTTCATCATCACTCTCTCAACAACGCACACCGACTCCTCCCATTCAGGTTTACTGTTCAGTCCTGAGACTTCTGATCCGTGTTATCGATTACACACCAGCTCCTCCGTTACATGATCAATAACACTGATTGACTGATAATACTGACTGATGGATAGTACTGATTGGTTGATAATACTGACTGATAATAGTGATTGGTTGATAATACTGATGACTGATAATACTGATTGGTTGATAGTACTAACTGATTGATTGGTAATAGTGACTGGTTGATCGATAATACTGATTGGTTGATAATACTGATCATCAAACTGTGCTCACAGACAGAAGAAGACGCAGACACAAGGACAGTTTCCTGCTTTGCAGTACACGATTTTATTTGTCAGCTATAAAACAACGTAGTGGCAAATCCGGAGCGGAGAGAAGGTATAATAACACTATATGTATATCAGAATCATATCATATAACATAATATAATATATCATTTCATATCATAAGATCATATAAGATAATATGATATATTAGCACACCACCACCACCTCGGCATGTCTTCATTTCATCGCTGTTACAGTTTGCTAACAGCCGCGTGGAGAAACACACACGTGACATTGCGTAGCTGCGTCACATCCGTCGTAGAATAAGGCGGGACTTCTTTTATATATGGGTTAAAAGAAACGTGAGGTCCGGGTCAGCGCCGGCCACATCTGCACGTCCAGCTGTTGCGCAGCCCTGATCCAGCTGCAGAACGCCTGCACGTGTCCGCTCTCGCGCCAGACGGCTAAAACGCTGAATACAGGCGCGTTCGTTTTGAACGGTTCGAGTCTGTAAATCATCATTATTATTGTTATTGTTATTATGTCATGAATACATAAAAGGCCAGTAAATTAACATCTTCACTTGAGTTTTCATCTTAAGGCCTAAATTTGATAATTTAATGATTTAATAATGTTTGTGTCAGGCAGCACAGCCTGGCCGCACGTGTTGCGGCTGACCGCAGCAGGCCTCTATAAAGGCTGTTATTACTCTGTTATTACTGCCTTTCATTAAAGTGTCGGTGTAAGTACACCCGGGAGCGGCGTAAAGTTCTCCATATTTACAAGCATTTCGTCTTTGCGTTTCTAATTTATCTGCACATATTTTCAGGCGCTACTTGATCAATACATTGATCAATACATTACATCAGATGAAAGCCAGCAGGGGGCGCTGATGCTCGGCCTGCTGCACAGGTGAACATCAGCCTGGCAGGATGTCCGGCGGATACCATGACGCAGGAAGTGGTCACGGTAGAGACGGACCTGGCCCGGTCACATCACCGACTGTTTGTGGACGCACAGCTTACGGACATCCAGGCCGAGTGAAGAGCACGGAAATCCTTCTGTACCACGCGCACGTCCGCGGACACACACGCAGCCCGCAGCGCCCTCGAAGCGACGCTCCAGGAACATTTCCGGAATATTTCAGGAATATTTCGGGAATATTGAAGCAACATTTCAGGAATATTTCAGCAACATTTCCGGAACATTTCAGGAATATTTAAGCAACATTTCAGGAACATTTAAGCAACATTTCAGGACCATTTCAGGAACATGTGCGCATGTCATGTCTCTGGTGATATTGTCGTTGCATAATGGATGGCTGATTGGGAATGTCTGGGAATGTCTGGCCTTTTGAGGCTTAATTCCATACCAGCCTTCATCCAGCACGCGGGAGGGAGGGATGAAATCAGACCCGTTAATGACGAACAACCAAACAATTAAAAACACGACTTTAATTACCGCTGTGCAATGCCTGGAATGCGCGCGCAATAGCGGATGTATGTGTACGTGCGTGTGAAAGAGTGCGTGCGTGTGCGTGTCTACGTGCCCGCGCGTGTTCATTTGCCTGTCTGTCACTCAGTGTGTCTGTGTTTCTGTCTGTCCGTCTCCTGTCAGTCGTTGCGCTAATGTGCGCAGGGCGCGGCTGTCGACGTGTTGTGATTAAAAGATGATTAGGCACGTGGTTGTCAGGAACGTCTTTTCAGCGTGACGCGTCCCACGTGTTTGGCCTCACGACAATTAACGCTCCATTAAGATGAACATGCGATGAACATGCGATGGCCAGGAACCACGTGGGCTTCCAGAATGTTCCGTCTGAAATAACGCAGGTGGGGAAGACGAGCTGTGCTGCTCTTCTCACGGGGCTGATTATCCTCTTTTAATCATCTCTCCCTCTCTCCCACTCTCCCTCCCTCTCTCTCTCTCTCTCTCCCTCTCTCCCACTCTCCCTCCCTCTCTCTCTCCCTCCCTCTCACTCTCTCTCTCTCACTCTCTCTCTCTCCCACTCTCCCTCCCTCTCACCCTCTCCCACTCACTCTCTCTCTCTTCCACTCTCTCTCTCCCACTCTTCCACTCGCTCTCTCTCTCTCTCTCCCTCCCTCTCTCCCACTCTCTCTCTCTCTTCCACTCTCTCACACTCTTCCACTCTCTCCCACTCTTCCACTCGCGCTCTCTCTCTCACTCTCCCTCCCTCTCTCTCTCCCACTCTCTCTCTCTCTCTCTCTTCCACTCCCTCTCTTCCACTCTCTCTCTCCCTCTCTCTTCCACTCTCTCTCACACTCTTCCACTCGCTCTCTCTCTCTCCCTCCCTCTCTCTCTCCCACTCTCCCTCCCTCCCTCTCCCCCACTCTCCCTCCCTCTCTCTCTCTCTCCCCCACTGTCTCTCTCCCACTCTCTCTCTCCCTCTCTCACACTCTCTCACACTCTCTCCCTCTCTCTCTCTCTATCCCACTCTCTCTCCCACTCTCCCTCCCTCTCTCTCTCCCCCACTCTCTCTCTCTCTCTCTCTCTCTCCCTCCCCCACTGTCTCTCTCCCACTCTCTCTCTCTCACACTCCCCCTCCCTCTCTCCCCCACTCTCTCTCCCACTGTCTCCCTCTCTCCCTCCCACTCTCTCTCTCCCTCTCTCTCTCTCCCTCTCTCTCTCTCCCACTCTCTCTATCCCCCTCTCCCTCTCTCTCTCCCACTCTCCCTCCCTCTCTCTCTCTCCCCCACTCTCCCTCTCACTCTCTCTCTCACTCTCACCCTCTCTCTCACCCTCTCCCTCACTCTCTCTCTCTCTTCCACTCTCTCTCTCACACTCTTCCACTCTCTCTCCCACTCTCTCTCCCACTCTTCCACTCGCTCTCGCTCTCTCTTCCTCCCTCTCTCCCACTCTCTCTCTCTCTTCCACTCTCTCTCACACTCTTCCACTCTCTCTCCCACTCTTCCACTCGCTCTCGCTCTCTCTTCCTCCCTCTCTCCCACTCTCTCTCTCTCTTCCACTCTCTCTCACACTCTTCCACTCGCTCTCTCTCTCTCTCACTCTCCCTCCCTCTCTTCCACTCTCTCTCTCCCACTCGTCCACTCTCTCTCTCTCTCACACTCTTCCACTCGCTCTCTCTTCCACTCTCCCTCTCTCTCTCCCTCCCTCTCTCTCTCTCTCCCCCACTGTCTCTCTCCCTCTCTCACACTCTCTCCTCTCTCTCTCTCTCTCTCTCTCCCCCACTCTCTCTCTCTCTATCCCACTCTCTCTCCCTCTCACTCTCTCTCTCCCTCCCTCTCTCTCTCTCCCCCACTGTCTCTCTCCCACTCTCTCTCTCTCTCTCTCTCTCTCTCCCTCTCTATCCCACTCTCTCTCTCCCCCACTGTCTCTCTCCCCCTCTCTCTCCCTCCCTCTCACTCTTCCACTCGCTCTCTCTCTCTCTGTCTCTCTCACACACGGGCGCGCACGTCCGCTAATTACGGAAAGGCGTGTTTAGCTGGTCTTGGACCGAGCAGAGCTGGCTTCTGAGGTGGAGGTCGTACGGGACGTGGAGGTCTGCGGAGGACCCTCTCGCCACGGCGCTCTGGCCGCCGAGGGCGCTTCTCCCGGACGCCACCGCGCAGCGGCGCGTGGCGTAGTGGCAGCTCGCGCCGTAGTCGGCAGGCTGTTCGTGTTTCAGGGAGAAGATGCCGTTGAAGCTGACGAGGGGGGGGCTGAGGGGGGGACTCGAGCAGTCGGGCGACGCGCTCTCGTAGTAGGACTCGTAGGCGCCGCCGCAGTAGGCGCTATAGGGCCGGAAGGGCTTGCCGCTGTCCGCGGTGCTGCTCCCGTGGCCCGAGGGGGGCCCCCCCTCGGCACCGTGGCGGTGCCGGTAAGACGGGTAGACGGCGTGGAAGGGCCCGCCGGGGAAGGAGGCCTCCCCGCCGGGGAAGGAGGCCTCCCCGCCGCGCTCCGTGCTGCGGCTCGGCTGCAGGCAGCCGGCCACCACCAGGCCGGCGGCGGTGGGCTGCAGGCAGCCGGCCAGCAGGCCGGCGGTGGGCTGAGAAAGTCCCCTGCACAGCGTCTGGACGAAGGCCACCGGGTCCGGCCTCTTCCCGGCGGCGAGGACCTCCGACAGAGCCCAGATGTAGTTCTTGGCCAGCCGCAGCGTCTCGATCTTGGACAGCTTCTGCGTCCTGGTGGAGCACGGCACCACCCTGCGCAGGCGCTCCAGCGCGCTGTTCAGCCCGTGCATGCGATTCCGCTCGCGCGCGTTGGCCTCGACGCGCCGCAGCTTAACGCGGTCCACGCGGGCCTGGCTCATCTTCTTCCGGCGCGGACCCCGGCGCCGCGGCAGGCCGCCGTCAAAGCGGCCCCCCGCCCCCCCCTCCGCCTCCCCCTCCGCCTCCCCCTCCGCCTCCTCTCTCTCCCCCCCGTCTCTCCCCGAGTCCGGCTCGGCCCCCGGGGCTTTGCCGAGCTCCGCGCGGGGCTCCGGTTTGACGGCAGGCTCGCGGTGCGGCCTGCTGACCTGGTGCTCGAGACAGAAGCCGCCCCGGAACCGCTTCTCCGGCGTCTCGTCCAGCGGCAAGGTCAGCATGGCGCTCTTCGTGGGAGGGACGGAGAGGAAGAGGAGGAAGAAGAAGAAGAAGAAAACAACACAGACAATTAGAGATGTCCTCTAACACGTGCCACGTATGCAGATGAGATACAGCAGCATTACATGAAGACCGGAAATACACCTGCTGTACCGTGTACAAATACACACGCTCTACCGTGTACAAATACAAACGCTGTACCGTGTACAAATAGACCTGCTGTACCGTGTACAAATACACACGCTCTACCGTGTACAAATACATTATACACGGTACAGCGTGTGTTAATACACACGCTGTACCATGTACAAATACACCTGCTGTACCGTGTATAAATACACACGCTGTACCATGTACAAATACACCTGCTGTTCCGTGTACAAATACACACGCTGTACCATGTACAAATACACCTACTGTACCGTGTACAAATACACCTGCTGTATTATCTATATATTAGACATACACATGCTATACCGTGTAGAAATACACATGCTGTATCGTGTATATATTTGTATTGTGTATATATTACAAATACACATGCTGTATTGTGTATATATTTGTATTGTGTATAAATTAGAAATACACCTGCTGTATTGTGTATATATATATTGTATTGTGTATATATTAGAAATACACCTGCTGTATTGTGTATATATATTGTATTGTGTATATATTAGAAATACACTTGCTGTATTGTGTATATATATATATTGTATTGTGTATATATTAGAAATACACCTGCTGTATTGTGTGTGTGTATATATATATATATATATACACTACCGTTCAAAAGTTTGGGATCACCCAAACAATTTTGTGTTTTCCATGAAAAGTCACACTTATTCACCACCATATGTTGTGAAATGAATAGAAAATAGAGTCAAGACATTGACAAGGTTAGAAATAATGATTTGTATTTGAAATAAGATTTTTTTTACATCAAACTTTGCTTTCGTCAAAGAATCCTCCGTTTAATTGACCCCACAAATGTGATGCTCCAGAAACTCAATCTGCTCAAAGAAGTGCCCATCCAACCAATCCAACTTGTGGGAGCTGCTTCTGGAAGCGTGGGGTGCAATTTCTCCAGATTACCTCAACAAATTAACAGCTAGAATGCCAAAGGTCTGCAATGCTGTAATTGCTGCAAATGGAGGATTCTTTGACGAAAGCAAAGTTTGATGTAAAAAAAATCTTATTTCAAATACAAATCATTATTTCTAACCTTGTCAATGTCTTGACTCTATTTTCTATTCATTTCACAACATATGGTGGTGAATAAGTGTGACTTTTCATGGAAAACACGAAATTGTTTGGGTGATCCCAAACTTTTGAACGGTAGTGTATATATTGTGTATATATTAGAAATACACCTGCTGTATTGTGTATATATTAGAAATACACCTGCTGTATTGTGTGTATATATATTGTATTGTGTATATATTAGAAATACACCTGCTGTATTGTGTATATATATATTGTATTGTGTATATATTAGAAATACACCTGCTGTATTGTGTATATATATATTGTATTGTGTATATATTAGAAATACACCTGCTGTATTGTGTATATATATATTGTATTGTGTATATATTAGAAATACACCTGCTGTATTGTGTGTAAGTGTGTGTACAGGGTGGATATGAAGGTGTCTTCCATGGGAATTTACAGTAAAAGGTCAATTTCACCAGAGCAATGTCTACAGGCCTGTCCACCAGTTTCTATCATCACTGTCTGTCCACCAGTTTCTATCATCACTGTTTGTCCACCAGTTTCTCTCGTCACTGTCTGTCCACCAGTTTCTATCATCACTGTCTGTCCACCAGATTCTATCACCACTGTCTGTCCACCAGTTTCTATCATCACTGTTCATCCACCAGATTCTCTCGTCACTGTTTGTCCACCAGTTTCTCTCGTCACTGTTCATCCACCAGTTTCTCTCGTCACTGTCTGTCCACCAGTTTCTATCGTCACTGTCTGTCCACCAGTTTCTATCGTCACTGTCTGTCCACCAGTTTCTATCGTCACTGTCTGTCCACCAGTTTCTATCGTCACTGTCTGTCCACCAGTTTCTATCATCACTGTCTGTCCACCAGTTTCTATCATCACTCTGTCCACCAGTTTCTATCATCACTGTCTGTCCACCAGTTTCTATCATCACTGTTCATCCACCAGATTCTCTCGTCACTGTTTGTCCACCAGTTTCTCTCGTCACTGTTCATCCACCAGTTTCTCTCGTCACTGTCTGTCCACCAGTTTATATCGTCACTGCCTGTCCACCAGATTCTATCGTCACTGCCTGTCCACCAGTTTCTATCGTCACTGTCTGTCCACCAGTTTCTCTCGTCACTGTCTGTCCACCAGTTTCTATCATCACTGTCTGTCCACCCGTTTCTATCATCACTGTTCATCCACCAGATTCTCTCGTCACTGTTTGTCCACCAGTTTCTATCGTCACTGTTTGTCCACCAGTTTCTCTCGTCACTGTCTGTCCACCAGTTTCTCTCATCACTGTCTGTCCACCAGATTCTATCGTCACTGTCTGTCCACCAGTTTCTCTCGTCACTGTCTGTCCACCAGTTTCTCTCGTCACTGTCTGTCCACCAGTTTCTCTCATCACTGTCTGTCCACCAGATTCTCTCATCACTGTTTGTCCACCAGATTCTATCGTCACTGTCTGTCCACCAGATTCTATCGTCACTGTCTGTCCACCAGATTCTATCGTCACTGTCTGCCCACCAGTTTCTCTCGTCACTGTCTGTCCACCAGTTTCTATCATCACTGTCTGTCCACCAGTTTCTCTCGTCACTGTCTGTCCACCAGTTTCTATCGTCACTGTCTGTCCACCAGTTTCTATCATCACTGTTCATCCACCAGATTCTCTCGTCACTGTTTGTCCACCAGTTTCTCTCGTCACTGTTCATCCACCAGTTTCTCTCGTCACTGTCTGTCCACCAGTTTATATCGTCACTGCCTGTCCACCAGATTCTATCGTCACTGCCTGTCCACCAGTTTCTATCGTCACTGTCTGTCCACCAGTTTCTCTCGTCACTGTCTGTCCACCAGTTTCTATCATCACTGTCTGTCCACCCGTTTCTATCATCACTGTTCATCCACCAGATTCTCTCGTCACTGTTTGTCCACCAGTTTCTATCGTCACTGTTTGTCCACCAGTTTCTCTCGTCACTGTCTGTCCACCAGTTTCTCTCATCACTGTCTGTCCACCAGATTCTCTCATCACTGTTTGTCCACCAGATTCTATCGTCACTGTCTGTCCACCAGATTCTATCGTCACTGTCTGTCCACCAGATTCTATCGTCACTGTCTGCCCACCAGTTTCTCTCGTCACTGTCTGTCCACCAGTTTCTATCATCACTGTCTGTCCACCAGTTTCTCTCGTCACTGTCTGTCCACCAGTTTCTATCGTCACTGTCTGTCCACCAGTTTCTATCGTCACTGTCTGTCCACCAGATTCTATCATCACTGTCTGTCCACCAGTTTCTATCATCACTGTCTGTCCACCAGTTTCTCTCGTCACTGTCTGTCCACCAGTTCGTCTCAGTGCCACTTGGCCGCCTTTCACTGCTCATCTATTGTTGTCCTGATGGGACATCTTCCTCCTCAGCCGTAGCACGGCGGTCAGGATGCTGCGGGCTGCAGCGGCTCCCTGTCTCTGCTTTTGATTGGCCAGCTTCTCACCTAGTTCTGCTTCCGAACTCCAAAGCGCATCTTCCTCGAGCGTGTCCCGGACCAGCTGACGGCGACACCTTTCCGCGCTCTGGGAGCACCGGTGGCGAGCCTCCCTCCGCCGCCGCCTCCTTCCCCTCTTCCTTCTCTCTCCGGCGCTCCTTCTTTCTCTTCGTCTCTTCTCGCACAAATGACGCCGTGCCGCCAGCCGCGCCATCTGTCGCTGACGTCATCCCGCAGGTTAGATCACGTGGTCTGTCTTTTTTAAAAGCTCCGCGCTGATGGGATGCTGCGCTGATCTGGTCCCTGTAGACCGATCTGAACACACACACACACGCACAAACACACACACACACACGCTCTCTCACACACACACGCACACTCTCACACACACACACGCACACTCTCACACACACACACGCACACAGACACACACACGCATCTCCACCGAGGAGCACATTGAATCGCGGGCTTCATGTACTTTTACACACATTTAATCACTTTGTCTTACTACAAACACGTAGTAAGATAATAACAATGTAAACTACTAATAAGACGCATTAATGTGTCTTATTAGTAGTTTACAACAATAATAACGATGATGATGATGATAATAATAATTCTAATACAAATACTGCTAATAACAATAACAATACCAATACGAATGCTAACAACAACAATGACAATGATGATGGTGATAATAATAATGATGATAATAACAATACTAATATTAACAACAAAAACAATGATAATAATAATAATGATGGTTGATGATGATGATAATAATGATGATAACAATTATAACAATAACAATGACAATACTAATACTAACAACAACAATGATAATAAAAATGATTATGATGATAATAACAATTCTAATAATACTACTAACAATAATAATACCAATACTATTAATAACAACAATAATAATAATGATAATAATAACAATAATTCTAATACTAATACTAATAACAACACTAACAACAATGATAATAATGATAATATAATAATAATGATGATGATAATACCAATACAAATACTAACAATGTTAATAATAATATAATAATGATGATGATGATAATAATAATGATAATGACAATAATTCTAATACTACTAACAATACTAATACTAACAATGATAACAATACTACTACTACTAATAATAATGATAATAATACTAATAATACTAATAACAATAACACTACTAACAACAATGATAATAATAATGATGATGATAATATTAATAATACCAATACTAATACTAACAACAATGATAATAAAAATGATTATGATGATGATAATAATAACAATTCTAATAATACTACTAACAATAATAATACCAATACTATTACTAACAACAATAATAATAATGATGATAATAACAATTCTAATACTAATAATACTAACAACAATGATAATGATGATGATGATGACGATACTAATAATAACTAACACTACTAACAACAATGATAATAATAATAATGATGATGATGATAATATGATAATAATGACTAATAATTCTAATACTACTAACAATAACAATACTAATACTAACAATGATAATAACAATACTACTACTACTAATAATAATAATAATGATAATAATTCTAATACTAATACTACTAACAATAACAATACTAATACTAACAATAATGATAATAATAATAATGATGATGATAATAATAATATTAGAGACATCTCCTTCCGGGTTGCAGGGCTGTCTCTTATAAGCAATATAAAGAACCAATCTGCTCACCCTGTCTGATACTTCCGGTCAGTTCTAATGTTTTGTTTGTTTGTTTTTTTAATTTCCCGCTTTTTCTCCCCAGTTGTATCTGACCAATACCCTGCTCTCTTTGAACCGTCCCGGACGCTGCTCCACCCACTCTTTGCCGATCCAGGGGTCGCCCCGACCGACCAGAGGAGGCGCTAGTGCAGCGACCAGGACACATACCCACATCCGACTTCCGTCTCGCAGACACGCCCAATCGTGTGTGTAGGGACGCCCGACCAAGCTGGAGGTAACACGGGGATTCGAATCGGCGATCCCGTGTTGGCAGGACACGGAATAGACCGCTACGTCACTCGGACGCATCAGTCCGTCTGACAGGGTGACATGAGTGACGTCATAGAGGACACACAACACGTCCACACTGTGTGGACGTGTTGTGTGTTGGTACCTGACCAATAGACCATTGTTTACACTTCTTCAATAGTTTCATTGTAGCAACGTTATTGACGTATGTAGCAACACGTGTGCTTCCACTTCATGGTAACACAACAAACCATTTGCGTCAAATGGCGCCATTTCATGTTCAGAGGAATGACTGATTTGCTTCTTAAGTAAAATTATGAAATGAAATATTGTGTTCTGAACTGAAATACTGTGTTCTGAAGGGAAATACTGTGTTCTGAAGGGAAATACTGTGTTCTGAACTGAAATACTGTGTTCTGAACGGAAATACTGTGTTCTGAAGGGAAATACTGTGTTCTGAACTGAAATACTGTGTTGTGAAGGGACATACTGTGTTGTGCAGCGGAGAAGGTACAGTAACGAGTGATGCATGCCGCCATCACTGGTTACTGTAACGCTAGCAATGTTACAGCAAGTCGTCCTGTATGATACCACCCTTCAACATCTGGGCATGGCGCATCTGTGCGTGTACAGCAGCGCGACAAACACACTCAGGACGAACACGCGCGCGCACATAATATACCAAACACGCACGCGCATTCACGCGCACGCAAACGCGCACCTTCCCTTCCATCTCGATTCCACAACCATCTACTACATACCCCCCCTCACACGCGCACGCGCGCAGCGTGCTGTTGCGGCTCATGCCCCTCCCCTGGATGCCTCAGCTGGCGCGCGTCTTTACGCTCCAGCAGACGCACCAACATCTGATGAGTCAAACGCCATCTCAGACTAATCACTTCACTGCACTAATTGCAAATGCAAATATGCAAATTTATATTAATTAATTACTCTGTTAATTAGTTTTCTGGTCTCTTTTGGGCCAATAAATCATTGTGCGGCAGTGAGGAGAGAAAGCGGGAGCCCCCATCCCATTTCCACATTAAACATGTAACACGCGCTCGGCAGAGGCCACGCACGCCACATGCACGGACATGCACGCGTATGAACTCACGAACCAAAATAGCCCACGTGCTCGTATTGCGGTTGGACCCCCCCCCCCCACACACACACACACACACACACACATACACACACGCGCCCCTGTGAAATTAACAGGCGGTGTGGCTGAAAGAAGCGGGGGGGGGGGGCGGCAGGGGGCGCTCGGCCTGGGCCGAGGCCTCCAGATTGTGCGGCGCGGACTTGATTAGCACATGAGCCGCATGTAGAGGCGGTTACTGCGCAGCGCTCCGCACATGAAGACAGGGGCGCTCACACGCGCCGGCAGGACTGCCGGAAGAGGTGCTGCGCCACTGCCGGCGGCGCCAAGACGCCTCCACCCCAAACACCGACCGTCACTGAAGCCCTGCGCCACTACACAACACGCCGCGCCCACCACAACGCACCACTACACAACACGCCGCGCCCAGCACAACGCACCACTACACAACACGCTGCGCCCAGCACAACGCACCACTACACAACCCACCACTACACAACACGCTGTGCTACACGCTGCGCCCAGCACAACGCGCCACTACACAACACGCTGTGCTACACGCTGCGCCCAGCACAACGCGCCACTACACAACACGCTGTGCTACACAACACGCTGTGCTACACGCTGCGCCCAGCACAACGCACCACTACACAACACGCTGCGCCCAGCACAACGCGCCACTACACAACACGCCGCGCCCAGCACAACGCGCCACTACACAACACGCCGCGCCCAGCACAACGCGCCACTACACAACGCGCCCAGCACAACGCACCACTACACAACACGCCGCGCCCAGCACAACGCGCCACTACACAACACGCTGCGCCCAGCACAACGCGCCACTACGCAACACGCCGCGCCCAGCAGAACGCACCACTACACAACACGCTGCGCCCAGCACAACGCACCACTACACAACACGCCGCGCCCAGCACAACGCACCACTACACAACACGCCGCGCCCAGCACAACGCACCACTACACAACACGCTGCGCCCAGCACAACGCGCCACTACACAACACGCTGTGCTACACGCTGCGCCCAGCACAACGCGCCACTACACAACACGCTGTGCTACACAACACGCTGTGCTACACGCTGCGCCCAGCACAACGCACCACTACACAACACGCTGCGCCCAGCACAACGCGCCACTACACAACACGCCGCGCCCAGCACAACGCGCCACTACACAACACGCCGCGCCCAGCACAACGCGCCACTACACAACGCGCCCAGCACAACGCACCACTACACAACACGCCGCGCCCAGCACAACGCGCCACTACACAACACGCTGCGCCCAGCACAACGCGCCACTACGCAACACGCCGCGCCCAGCAGAACGCACCACTACACAACACGCTGCGCCCAGCACAACGCACCACTACACAACACGCCGCGCCCAGCACAACGCACCACTACACAACACGCCGCGCCCAGCACAACGCACCACTACACAACACGCTGCGCCCAGCACAACGCGCCACTACGCAACACGCTGCGCCCAGCAGAACGCACCACTACACAACAGGCACCACATGGATTTACACGTCACGTAGGAATGGGCAATAATCTAATAAATTTGGATACCTTTGAATGTATTTCAGAGTTGTAGGCCTGTGGATGAAATGCAGATATACTATATGTATATGTGTGTGTGTGTGTGTGTGTGTGTGTGTGTGTGTGTGTGTGTATACTGCCTGTCAGCTATACAAGCTGCTAGCCAGTGACCTGTGACAGATCTGAGGGAGTATTTGAAGACTACAATCCAGTGTGCTTTACGTTAGAGAACCTCGCTCAAATTCTTAAACATAGTATATGTAAACAGATGTCGCGATATCGATATGTGTAAAATTCCATATGATGATAAAAAATAATAATATTGATGATGATAATAATAACAATGATAATGAAAAACAATAATATAATAATAACAATAATAATACTAATAATGATGATGATGATAATAATGATGATAATAATAATGACGATGATGATAATAGTGTTATAACAACATCAACAACAATAATAATAATGACAATAAAAACAATAATGGTATAATAATAATGATAATAATAACAATAATAATAATGATGATGATGACGATAATAATGTTAACAACAACCGCAACAACAACAACATAATAATAATAATAATGATGAAGATGATGATGATAATAATAATGATGATGATGATGATAATAATAATTCCATATTGCCCAGTGCTATCACAAAAAGACTTGCTGGAAATCCATGCAAGGACACACAAGCACAAGTAAACAGATGATGACATTAATTATTGTGTTATGGTTGTTAATGTCCTGAAACAACAGAAGTGTTAACAGAAGTGGAGAGGACTAGCGGACGTGTCCCGCCTTCACCATCCACAGTACAGAAGTGGAGAGGACTAGTGGAGGACATGTCCCACCTTCACCATCCACAGTACAGAAGTGGAGAGGACTAGAGGACGTGTCCCGCCTTCACCATCCACAGTACAGAAGTGGAGAGGACTAGCGGATGTGTCCCACCTTCACCATCCACAGTACAGAAGTGGAGAGGACTAGAGGACGTGTCCCACCTTCACCATCCACAGTACAGAAGTGGAGAGGACTAGAGGAGGACATGTCCCACCTTCACCATCCACAGTACAGAAGTGGAGAGGACTAGCGGACGTGTCCCGCCTTCACCATCCACAGTACAGAAGTGGAGAGGACTAGTGGAGGACATGTCCCACCTTCACCATCCACAGTACAGAAGTGGAGAGGACTAGAGGAGGACATGTCCCACCTTCACCATCCACAGTACAGAAGTGGAGAGGACTAGAGGACGTGTCCCCCTTCACCATCCACAGTACAGAAGTGGAGAGGACTACAGGAGGACGTGTCCCCCTTCACCATCCACAGTACAGAAGTGGAGAGGACTAGAGGAGGACGTGTCCCCCTTCACCATCCACAGTACAGAAGTGGAGAGGACTAGCGGACATGTCCCCCTTCACCATCCACAGTACAGAAGTGGAGAGGACTAGCGGACATGTCCCACCTTCACCATCCACAGTACAGAAGTGGAGAGGACTAGCGGACGTGTCCCACCTTCACCATCCACAGTACAGAAGTGGAGAGGACTAGAGGACGTGTCCCGCCTTCACCATCCACAGTACAGAAGTGGAGAGGACTAGAGGAGGACATGTCCCGCCTTCACCATCCACAGTACAGAAGTGGAGAGGACTAGAGGACGTGTCCCCCTTCACCATCCACAGTACAGAAGTGGAGAGGACTAGAGGACGTGTCCCCCTTCACCATCCACAGTACAGAAGTGGAGAGGACTAGAGGAGGACATGTCCCACCTTCACCATCCACAGTACAGAAGTGGAGAGGACTAGAGGAGGACATGTCCCACCTTCACCATCCACAGTACAGAAGTGGAGAGGACTAGCGGACGTGTCCCCCTTCACCATCCACAGTACAGAAGTGGAGAGGACTAGCGGACGTGTCCCGCCTTCACCATCCACAGTACAGAAGTGGAGAGGACTAGAGGACGTGTCCCGCCTTCACCATCCACAGTACAGAAGTGGAGAGGACTAGAGGACGTGTCCCGCCTTCACCATCCACAGTACAGAAGTGGAGAGGACTAGAGGACGTGTCCCGCCTTCACCATCCACAGTACAGAAGTGGAGAGGACTAGAGGACGTGTCCCGCCTTCACCATCCACAGTACAGAAGTGGAGAGGACTAGCGGACGTGTCCCGCCTTCACCATCCACAGTACAGAAGTGGAGAGGACTAGCGGACGTGTCCCGCCTTCACCATCCACAGTACAGAAGTGGAGAGGACTAGAGGACATGTCCCACCTTCACCACCCACAGTACAGAAGTGGAGAGGACTAGAGGACATGTCCCACCTTCACCATCCACAGTACAGAAGTGGAGAGGACTAGAGGACGTGTCCCGCCTTCACCATCCACAGTACAGAAGTGGAGAGGACTAGTGGAGGACATGTCCCACCTTCACCATCCACAGTACAGAAGTGGAGAGGACTAGTGGAGGACATGTCCCACCTTCACCATCCACAGTACAGAAGTGGAGAGGACTAGAGGACGTGTCCCACCTTCACCATCCACAGTACAGAAGTGGAGAGGACTAGAGGACGTGTCCCGCCTTCACCATCCACAGTACAGAAATGGAGAGGACTAGCGGACGTGTCCCGCCTTCACCATCCGCAGTACAGAAGTGGAGAGGACTAGAGGACGTGTCCCGCCTTCACCATCCGCAGTACAGAAGTGGAGAGGACTAGAGGACGTGTCCCGCCTTCACCATCCACAGTACAGAAGTGGAGAGGACTAGAGGACGTGTCCCACCTTCACCATCCACAGTACAGAAGTGGAGAGGACTAGAGGACGTGTCCCACCTTCACCATCCACAGTACAGAAGTGGAGAGGACTAGAGGACGTGTCCCGCCTTCACCATCCACAGTACAGAAGTGGAGAGGACTAGAGGACGTGTCCCGCCTTCACCATCCACAGTACAGAAGTGGAGAGGACTAGAGGACGTGTCCCACCTTCACCATCCACAGTACAGAAGTGGAGAGGACTAGCGGACGTGTCCCACCTTCACCATCCACAGTACAGAAGTGGAGAGGACTAGAGGACATGTCCCACCTTCACCATCCACAGTACAGAAGTGGAGAGGACTAGAGGAGGACATGTCCCACCTTCACCATCCACAGTACAGAAGTGGAGAGGACTAGAGGACGTGTCCCACCTTCACCATCCACAGTACAGAAGTGGAGAGGACTAGTGGAGGACGTGTCCCAGCTTCACCATCCACAGTACAGAAGTGGAGAGGACTAGAGGACGTGTCCCACCTTCACCATCCACAGTACAGAAGTGGAGAGGACTAGCGGACATGTCCCACCTTCACCATCCACAGTACAGAAGTGGAGAGGACTAGCGGACATGTCCCACCTTCACCATCCACAGTACAGAAGTGGAGAGGACTAGAGGACATGTCCCGCCTTCACCATCCACAGTACAGAAGTGGAGAGGACTAGTGGAGGACATGTCCCACCTTCACCATCCACAGTACAGAAGTGGAGAGGACTAGTGGAGGACATGTCCCACCTTCACCATCCACAGTACAGAAGTGGAGAGGACTAGCGGACGTATCCCACCTTCACCATCCACAGTACAGAAGTGGAGAGGACTAGAGGACATGTCCCGCCTTCACCATCCACAGTACAGAAGTGGAGAGGACTAGAGGACGTGTTCCCCCTTCACCATCCACAGTACAGAAGTGGAGAGGACTAGTGGAGGACATGTCCCACCTTCACCATCCACAGTACAGAAGTGGAGAGGACTAGCGGACGTGTCCCACCTTCACCATCCACAGTACAGAAGTGGAGAGGACTAGAGGACGTGTCCCGCCTTCACCATCCACAGTACAGAAGTGGAGAGGACTAGCGGATGTGTCCCGCCTTCACCATCCACAGTACAGAAGTGGAGAGGACTAGAGGACGTGTCCCACCTTCACCATCCACAGTACAGAAGTGGAGAGGACTAGCGGATGTGTCCCACCTTCACCATCCACAGTACAGAAGTGGAGAGGACTAGCGGACGTGTCCCACCTTCACCATCCACAGTACAGAAGTGGAGAGGACTAGAGGACGTGTCCCGCCTTCACCATCCACAGTACAGAAGTGGAGAGGACTAGCGGACATGTCCCACCTTCACCATCCACAGTACAGAAGTGGAGAGGACTAGAGGACGTGTCCCACCTTCACCATCCACAGTACAGAAGTGGAGAGGACTAGTGGACGTGTCCCACCTTCACCATCCACAGTACAGAAGTGGAGAGGACTAGTGGAGGACATGTCCCACCTTCAGCATCCACAGCACAGCCTTTGTCCACATGCCTTGTCTTGCCACGTGTGGGGCAAAACAACTTTCACAGTTTGATTGTCTTTATGAAAGCCCCAGTGCAACATCTTCTGCCACCCGACGCTCAACACCTCCTCAAAGAGACGAGCAGAAGAAGGAGGCCCGCCGGGGTGTCTACGTGGAGGCAGGAGGAGGAGGAGGAGGAGGAGGAGGAGGAGGAGGAGACCATCATCCCCATGCTGATGTTAATGGAGGCGCTGGTGCCATGGGGACGGCTCTCAAACGCAGTTCACTGTATCACAAACATCACATTTTTCTAGAAAGATCATTCTAGAAGACAAGGACTAGATGAAACAGGACAGACTGTCCATTCAGAGCCGCTTCTTTTCTGCTTGGTGTGATTAAAGCACCCTGAAAACATTGCAACACAACACAACACAACACAACACAACACAACAGGAAGTAGCCTGCTGGCGTGCGGCGGTTATTTCACTGCCACCTTCTACACTGAAGATGTGCAACAACCAAGTGTGCACTGAGACGAGCCATTGTAAAGGGACACAGGTTGTCAGGGTCAAAGGTGAAAGGTGAAGGTTGCACCCTGTCTGGTCCTACCTGTGAGAAGTCCTTCCATGGCGTCTCAAAGCCTGAGGAGGCGTTGTGTCTTCTCAACAGCAGCTCGGAGTCTTGTGACACCGGCCCTCGTCCAGTCAGCCGGGACACTCGGGCCGGGACTCACCAGTGCTGAAGACTTCGCTCCTCTCCAGGTTCTCCTCCGAGCACAGCCAGGCTGTTGGCCGGGACCAGCTGCAGCAGGAGCAGACGGGGGGAGACAGACGGGCCGGGCCGGTGCCAGCCGCGTGGATTTCATTGTTGTTGATATGGCGGCCCTGGCGGCCCTGGCGGCCATGACGGGGAATTTTAAATGAATGTGTTGACGTCTCTGGGGCCCCTTCAGCGATGGTAACATCTGAGCCCCTCCACCGACCCTCAGCCGAGAGCTCGGAGGGGTCAATAACTGCGCTCTATTCCTCTGCTCTATATTTGATTCTGCTGGGTTTGGAACCCACGGTGGACACGGCACATGCTCCCTCTGGGCCGGCCGGCCGGCCACGGGCCAGCCGGGCCAGCCGGGCCAGCCGGGCCAGCCGGGCCTTACCTGCGGCTGTTTCCTGCCGAGGGGCTGACGGGGCCTGGCTGGCTCCACAACCAGGGCCTCAGGGAGCACAATTTGGCAGGTAGACCGATTTCCACTGCCACTTGCCTCCACCACCTTGCAAGCCCCCAACCCCCCTCCCCCCGTTACCCCTCCCCCCCGTTACCCCTCCCCCCACCAATCCAAACTCAGAACCCCACACACTCACACCTTTTGTTCCCCACTCATGCCAGAGCTGCTCGTATTAATGCAGCAGAGGCAGGGCTCAAGCTAACAACCCCCCCAGCCTACCCCTCTCCCCCCCCCCACACACCGGCCTCCAGCTCCTCCTTCCCAGTGCCCAGCCCAGATTAGGGAGCCGTGCCAGTGCCCGTGTCCAGGTAGTGTGTGTGAAGACGCTGGACAGAGGAGAAGCCGCGGGGGACTGGCGCTGACAGTCATCTCAACACACTTTGTCCGTCTCACCAGACTACTTTTCTGCTCGTATGGACACGCGGTGGTTTCAGCGTGAAGCGTCTCGCTGACCAGGCGTTTCTCCACTGCTCCAGACTGACCGACTGCTCTGACTGTACTGACCTTCCTCTAGCTGGCACCGCTCAGCCCGGTCTCACACCACGTGTCTCAGTACACTGTCCCAAAGGATGGAGACTGCCCACCAGTTGATGAATAAGGGTGCAACTGAAGACATCCGCTGTGACCCCCCCCCCACTTTTCCCCCAACTGTACTCAGCCAATTCCCCCACTCTTCTGAGCCGTCCCGGTCGGTGTTCCACCTCCTCTGCCCCCTCCCCACCCCCTCTGCCGACCCAGGGAGGGCTGCAGACTACCACATGCCTCCTCCCATACATGTGGAGTCACCAGCCGCTTCTTTTCACCTGACAGTGAGGAGTTTCACCAGGAGGAGGTAGCACGTGGGAGGATCACGCTATTCCCCCCAGTTCCCCCTCCCCCCCGAACAGGCGCCCCAACCGACCAAAGGAGGTCCTAGGGCAGCAACCAGGACACATACCCCCATCCGGCTTCCCACCTACAGACCAAGACGAAGGTAACACGGGGATTCGAACCAGCGATGCCCGTGTTGGTAGGTAACGGAATAGACAGCTACACTACCCGGACGGCCTACTGAGATGTGCCTCTAACCTCAGCTTACGTCCAACAGGGAGTAAAAGGCTTATCAACAAACTGCATGGAGCCTTACACTGACCCAACCCACACCGAGTCCACACTACACAAAACCATCTCTAACAAACGGTCCAAAGGTCAAAGTGCATGTCCTGAGCTGGTCCTCATTCACTGTACACTGACTCACACCCTATGCATGTTGCAGAACATTTGCAGTCAACATATATTGGGGCCTACAGACACATCGTATATGAACCACCTGTCTGTGAGGAGGGGCCTACAGACACACCATATATGAACCACCTGACTGTGAGGAGGGGCCTACAGACACATCTTATATGAACCACCTGTCTGTGAGGAGGGGCCTACAGACACATCTTATATGAACCACCTGTCTGTGAGGAGGGGCCTACAGACACATCTTATATGAACCACCTGACTGTGAGGAGGGGCCTACAGACACATCTTATATGAACCACCTGTCTGTGAGGAGGGGCCTACAGACACATCTTATATGAACCACCTGACTGTGAGGAGGGGCCTACAGACACATCTTATATGAACCACCTGTCTGTGAGGAGGGGCCTACAGACACATCTTATATGAACCACCTGTCTGTGAGGAGGGGCCTACAGACACATCTTATATGAACCACCTGACTGTGAGGAGGGGCCTACAGACACATCTTATATGAACCACCTGACTGTGAGGAGGGGCCTACAGACACATCGTATATGAACCACCTGACTGTGAGGAGGGGCCTACAGACACATCTTATATGAACCACCTGACTGTGAGGAGGGGCCTACAGACACATCGTATATGAACCACCTGTCTGTGAGGAGGGGCCTACAGACACATCTTATATGAACCACCTGACTGTGAGGAGGGGCCTACAGACACATCTTATATGAACCACCTGTCTGTGAGGAGGGGCCTACAGACACATCTTATATGAACCACCTGTCTGTGAGGAGGGGCCTACAGACACATCTTATATGAACCACCTGACTGTGAGGAGGGGCCTACAGACACATCTTATATGAACCACCTGTCTGTGAGGAGGGGCCTACAGACACATCTTATATGAACCACCTGTCTGTGAGGAGGGGCCTACAGACACATCTTATATGAACCACCTGTCTGTGAGGAGGGGCCTACAGACACATCATATATGAACCACCTGACTGTGAGGAGGGGCCTACAGACACATCTTATATGAACCACCTGTCTGTGAGGAGGGGCCTACAGACACATCATATATGAACCACCTGTCTGTGAGGAGGGGCCTACAGACACATCGTATATGAACCACCTGTCTGTGAGGAGGGGCCTACAGACACATCGTATATGAACCACCTGTCTGTGAGGAGGGGCCTACAGACACATCATATATGAACCACCTGTCTGTGAGGAGGGGCCTACAGACACATCGTATATGAACCACCTGTCTGTGAGGAGGGGCCTACAGACACATCTTATATGAACCACCTGTCTGTGAGGAGGTGCCTACAGACACACCGTATATGAACCACCTGTCTGTGAGGAGGTGCCTACAGACACATCTTATATGAACCACCTGTCTGTGAGGAGGGGCCTACAGACACATCTTATATGAACCACCTGACTGTGAGGAGGGGCCTACAGACATCTTATATGAACCACCTGTCTGTGAGGAGGGGCCTACAGACACATCTTATATGAACCACCTGACTGTGAGGAGGTGCCTACAGACACATCTTATATGAACCACCTGACTGTGAGGAGGGGCCTACAGACACATCTTATATGAACCACCTGTCTGTGAGGAGGGGCCTACAGACACATCTTATATGAACCACCTGACTGTGAGGAGGGGCCTACAGACACATCGTATATGAACCACCTGTCTGTGAGGAGGGGCCTACAGACACATCGTATATGAACCACCTGTCTGTGAGGAGGGGCCTACAGACACATCTTATATGAACCACCTGACTGTGAGGAGGGGCCTACAGACACATCTTATATGAACCACCTGTCTGTGAGGAGGGGCCTACAGACACATCTTATATGAACCACCTGTCTGTGAGGAGGGGCCTACAGACACATCTTATATGAACCACCTGACTGTGAGGAGGGGCCTACAGACACATCTTATATGAACCACCTGTCTGTGAGGAGGGGCCTACAGACACATCTTATATGAACCACCTGTCTGTGAGGAGGGGCCTACAGACACATCGTATATGAACCACCTGACTGTGAGGAGGGGCCTACAGACACATCTTATATGAACCACCTGTCTGTGAGGAGGGGCCTACAGACACATCGTATATGAACCACCTGCCTGTGAGGAGGGGCCTACAGACACATCTTATATGAACCACCTGACTGTGAGGAGGGGCCTACAGACACATCTTATATGAACCACCTGTCTGTGAGGAGGGGCCTACAGACACATCTTATATGAACCACCTGACTGTGAGGAGGGGCCTACAGACACATCGTATATGAACCACCTGACTGTGAGGAGGGGCCTACAGACACATCTTATATGAACCACCTGACTGTGAGGAGGGGCCTACAGACACATCTTATATGAACCACCTGTCTGTGAGGAGGGGCCTACAGACACATCGTATATGAACCACCTGTCTGTGAGGAGGGGCCTACAGACACATCTTATATGAACCACCTGACTGTGAGGAGGGGCCTACAGACACACCGTATATGAACCACCTGACTGTGAGGAGGGGCCTACAGACACATCTTATATGAACCACCTGACTGTGAGGAGGGGCCTACAGACACATCTTATATGAACCACCTGTCTGTGAGGAGGGGCCTACAGACACATCTTATATGAACCACCTGACTGTGAGGAGGGGCCTACAGACACACCGTATATGAACCACCTGACTGTGAGGAGGGGCCTACAGACACATCTTATATGAACCACCTGTCTGTGAGGAGGGGCCTACAGACACATCGTATATGAACCACCTGTCTGTGAGGAGGGGCCTACAGACACATCGTATATGAACCACCTGACTGTGAGGAGGGGCCTACAGACACATCGTATATGAACCACCTGTCTGTGAGGAGGGGCCTACAGACACATCTTATATGAACCACCTGACTGTGAGGAGGGGCCTACAGACACATCTTATATGAACCACCTGTCTGTGAGGAGGGGCCTACAGACACATCTTATATGAACCACCTGACTGTGAGGAGGGGCCTACAGACACATCTTATATGAACCACCTGACTGTGAGGAGGGGCCTACAGACACATCTTATATGAACCACCTGACTGTGAGGAGGGGCCTACAGACACATCTTATATGAACCACCTGTCTGTGAGGAGGGGCCTACAGACACATCTTATATGAACCACCTGTCTGTGAGGAGGGGCCTACAGACACATCGTATATGAACCACCTGTCTGTGAGGAGGGGCCTACAGACACATCGTATATGAACCACCTGACTGTGAGGAGGGGCCTACAGACACATCGTATATGAACCACCTGTCTGTGAGGAGGGGCCTACAGACACATCTTATATGAACCACCTGACTGTGAGGAGGGGCCTACAGACACATCTTATATGAACCACCTGACTGTGAGGAGGGGCCTACAGACACATCTTATATGAACCACCTGACTGTGAGGAGGGGCCTACAGACACATCTTATATGAACCACCTGTCTGTGAGGAGGGGCCTACAGACACATCGTATATGAACCACCTGTCTGTGAGGAGGTGTGGGTTCACACCATCCCCGAGGACCGAAGCCACTATTCCCATGGCCTTGCTCAGGGGCTCAGGCAGGAGTATTAACCCAAACATGCACGTTTCTTTTGATGGTGGGGGAATCTGGAGCACCTGGAGAAAACCCAGCCCAGACATGGGCAGAACATGCACACTCCACACTGACGACGACCTCGGATGACCCCCACGGTTGGACGACCCTGGTGTTCGAACCCAGTCCCTTCTTGCTGTGACTCGACAGCACTAATCACAGCGCCACCGTGCCGCCAAACTAAGGGGGAAGAAGGCAGGTCTGAGCCAGTTCCCTGCGGCAGGGTGGGCCTGGCACGCCTGCTGGCCCATTTGGGCCTATTCTCTTTCTAGTTCTGATTTTCATTTTGGCCAGTGAGGCACGAGTACATTAACTAATTACACCCTGCAAGACATTCCTACCAGGAAGTCACCGTCTTCTTCTGGTCATCAATACACCCTGCAAGACATTCCTCCCAGGAAGTCACCGTCTTTTTCTGGTCATCATGACACCCTGCAAGACATTCCTACCAGGAAGTCACCGTCTTCTTCTGGTCATCATGACACCCTGCAAGACATTCCTACCAGGAAGTCACCGTCTTCTTCTGGTCATCATGACACCCTGCAAGACATTCCTACCAGGAAGTCACCGTCTTCTTCTGGTCATCAATACACCCTGCAAGACATTCCTCCCAGGAAGTCACCGTCTTTTTCTGGTCATCATGACACCCTGCAAGACATTCCTCCCAGGAAGTCACCGTCTTTTTCTGGTCATCATGACACCCTGCAAGACACTCCTACCAGGAAGTCACCGTCTTCTTCTGGTCATCATGACACCCTGCAAGACACTCCTACCAGGAAGTCACCGTCTTCTTCTGGTCATCAATACACCCTGCAAGACATTCCTACAAGGAAGTCATCGACTTCTTCTGGTCATCAATACACCCTGCAAGACATTCCTACCAGGAAGTCACCGTCTTCTTCTGGTCATCAATACACCCTGCAAGACATTCCTACCAGGAAGTCACCGACTTCTTCTGGTCATCAATACACCCTGCAAGACACTCCTACCAGGAAGTCACCGTCTTCTTCTGGTCATCATGACACCCTGCAAGACATTCATACCAGGAAGTCACCGTCTTCTTCTGGTCATCAATACATCCTGCAAGACACTCCTACCAGGAAGTCACCGTCTTCTTCTGGTCATCATGACACCCTGCAAGACACTCCTACCAGGAAGTCACCGTCTTCTTCTGGTCATCAATACACCCTGCAAGACATTCCTAACAGGAAGTCACCGACTTCTTCTGGTCATCATGACACCCTGCAAGACACTCCTACCAGGAAGTCACCGTCTTCTTCTGGTCATCAATACACCCTGCAAGACATTCATACCAGGAAGTCACCGTCTTCTTCTGGTCATCATGACACCCTGCAAGACATTCCTACCAGGAAGTCACCGTCTTCTTCTGGTCATCATGACACCCTGCAAGACATTCCTACCAGGAAGTCACCGTCTTCTTCTGGTCATCATGACACCCTGCAAGACACTCCTACCAGGAAGTCACCGTCTTCTTCTGGTCATCATGACACCCTGCAAGACATTCCTACCAGGAAGTCACCGTCTTCTTCTGGTCATCATGACACCCTGCAAGACACTCCTACCAGGAAGTCACCGTCTTCTTCTGGTCATCATGACACCCTGCAAGACACTCCTACCAGGAAGTCACCGTCTTCTTCTGGTCATCATGACACCCTGCAAGACACTCCTACCAGGAAGTCACCGTCTTCTTCTGCTCATCAATACACCCTGCAAGACATTCCTAACAGGAAGTCACCGACTTCTTCTGGTCATCATGACACCCTGCAAGACATTCCTACCAGGAAGTCACCGTCTTCTTCTGGTCATCAATACATCCTGCAAGACACTCCTACCAGGAAGTCACCGTCTTCTTCTGGTCATCATGACACCCTGCAAGACATTCCTACCAGGAAGTCACCGTCTTCTTCTGGTCATCAATACACCCTGCAAGACACTCCTACCAGGAAGTCACCGTCTTCTTCTGGTCATCATGACACCCTGCAAGAAATTCATACCGGGAAGTACCGTCTTCTTCTGGTCATCATGACACCCTGCAAGACATTCCTACCAGGAAGTCACCGTGTAGTCCTGGTCATCATGACACCCTGCAAGACACTCCTACCAGGAAGTCACCGTGTAGTCCTGGTCATCATGACACCCTGCAAGACATTCATCCCAGGAAGTCACCGTCTTCTTCTGGTCATCAATACACCCTGCAAGACATTCATACCGGGAAGTCACCGTCTTCTTCTGGTCATCATGACACCCTGCAAGACACTCCTACCAGGAAGTCACCGTCTTCTTCTGGTCATCATGACACCCTGCAAGACATTCATACCGGGAAGTCACTGTCTTCTTCTGGTCATCAATACACCCTGCAAGACATTCATACCAGGAAGTCACCGTCTTCTTCTGGTCATCATGACACCCTGCAAGACATTCCTACCAGGAAGTCACCATCTTCTTCTGGTCATCATGACACCCTGCAAGATATTCCTACCAGGAAGTCACCGTCTTCTTCTGGTCATCAATACACCCTGCAAGACATTCCTACCAGGAAGTCACCATCTTCTTCTGGTCATCATGACACCCTGCAAGACACTCCTACCAGGATGTCACCGTCTTCTTCTGGTCATCATTACGCCCTGCAACACATTCCTACCAGGAAGTCACCGTCTTCTTCTGGTCATCATGACACCCTGCAAGATATTCCTACCAGGAAGTCACCGTCTTCTTCTGGTCATCATGACACCCTGCAAGACACTCCTACCAGGAAGTCACCGTGTTGTCCTGGTCATCAACACAAGAACGACCATGGCAGTCATACTGACGGTTTCGGATTTTGAAAGTTTAATAACTCCGTGGGGAAAAAAAGAAAAAGATACAGACCTGCCGCTCGCTGAATACTCTTGAAATTACATATATTTGCATTAAAACAAGTTTTAGATCAATTGCACAAAAAAGTTATGATTAAATCTAAATAAAACGACCACGAGCGGTCAAAAAGGCCGCTCATATTTTGCGCGTGATGGTGTGCGGCATGTCAGTATTTATGACGTGTGTTGGTGGCGTCATTTCCTTCGTGAAGTTCGTTGCTCTGTCCTAGGAACACACTAGCGCCCTCTAGTGCAGAGAAATAGTCTGCACTTGATGTGTGATTGTGTGCAACATGTGCGGTTATAGACGCCGTTACAGACGCACCGTGACTGCCACCGACGCTTTGCAGTATTTACAGACGCTGGACTGCGGCCATTTTAAATTGTTTAAAAACTACTATTAAAGTTGTTAACATGTTAATGTTGGTGTCAGTTAGCTTCACAACAGACACACTAACATGTGTAATGCATTAATATGTCGACTGGGTCTTTATCTTGACACGATATAGAGTTTAAAAACCGCGGCGGTCAAAATGACCGCCCACGGTCGTTTTAGGTAGTTAATGGCCATTTTATGTTACAGACAATATTTCGCTGTGTGGTGACCTCAGACTGCTCTTCCCTTAACTACACAACACAACCGGAGTAGCTGACCCACAAAGACAACTGGGGAATAGAAAGTCACCATAGAGATGAAGTTCCCTTCTCCTACAGCGCAGGGCGTGTGTGTGTGTGTGTGTGTGTGTGTGTGTGTGTGTGTGTGTGTGTGTGTGTGTGTGTGTGTGTGTGTGTGTGTGTGTGTGTGTGTGTGTGTGTGTGTGTGTGTGTGTGTGTGCTCCTCCCGGCCCGTCATCTGCACGGTGCTGGACGGGCTAGGTGGGAAGAGGACACAGTGCAGTTGAAGGTCAGCATTCCCAGACTCGGACAGTGGAACAGTTGGACGCCTGCCCAGTGTGTCTCACCAGGCGTGGTCAGTATCACCTTCCTATGCGTCCTGCTGGCAGGTGTAAACAAAAGGAACAAACCGGGAGGGCAGAGGAGAGGGGCAGAGGGGGGGGGGAGAGGGAGAGACAGTTTGTGACGGGGGGAGATGATGCGAGAGAGAAAAGGAGGTGATGGGGGAGATGAGAGAGTGAAGGAGAGAGAGAGAGAGAGTGAGAGAGGAAGGTGATAGAGATTCTAAGTAAGACAAGGAGGTGATGGGGGAGATGAGAGAGTGAAGGAGAGAAAGAGAGAGTGAGAGAGGAAGGTGATGGAGACTCTAAGTAAGACAAGGAGGTGAAGGGGGAGATGAGAGAATGAAGGAGAGAGAGAGAGAGGCAGGTGATAGAGATTCTAAGTAAGACAAGGAGGTGAAGGGGGAGATGAGAGAATGAAGGAGAGAGAGAGAGAGTGAGAGAGGAAGGTGATGGAGATTCTAAGTAAGACAAGGAGGTGAAGGGGGAGATGAGAGAATGAAGGAGAGAGAGAGAGAGAGTGAGAGAGGAAGGTGATGGAGATTCTAAGTAAGACAAGGAGGTGAAGGGGGAGATGAGAGAATGAAGGAGAGAGAGAGAGAGTGAGAGAGGAAGGTGATGGAGATTCTAAGTAAGACAAGGAGGTGATGGGGGAGATGAGAGAGTGAAGGAGAGAAAGAGAGAGAGTGAGAGAGGAAGGTGATGGAGATTCTAAGTAAGACAAGGAGGTGATGGGGGAGATGAGAGAATGAAGGAGAGAGAGAGAGAGAGTGAGAGAGGACGGTGATGGAGATTCTAAGTAAGACAAGGAGGTGATGGGGGAGATGAGAGAGTGAAGGAGAGAGAGAGAGAGAGAGAGAGTGAGAGAGGAAGGTGATGGAGATTCTAAGTAAGACAAGGAGGTGATGGGGAGATGAGAGAGTGAAGGGGAGAGAGAGAGAGTGAGAGAGGAAGGTGATGGAGATTCTAAGTAAAACAAGGAGGTGATGGGGGAGATGAGAGAGTGAAGGAGAGAGAGAGTGAGAGAGGAAGGTGATGGAGATTCTAAGTAAGACAAGGAGGTGATGGGGGAGATGAGAGAGTGAAGGAGAGAGAGAGAGAGAGAGAGAGAGAGAGAGAGAGAGAGAGAGAGAGAGAGAGAGAGAGAGAGAGAGAGAGAGAGAGTGAGAGAGGAAGGTGATGGAGATTCTAAGTAAAACAAGGAGGTGATGGGGGAGATGAGAGAGTGAAGGGGAGAGAGAGAGACAGTGAGAGAGGAAGGTGATGGAGATTCTAAGTAAGACAAGGAGGTGATGAGGGAGATGAGAGAGTGAAGGAGAGAGAGAGAGAGTGAGAGAGGAAGGTGATAGAGATTCTAAGTAAGACAAGGAGGTGATGGGGGAGATGAGAGAGTGAAGGGGAGAGAGAGAGAGTGAGAGAGGAAGGTGATGGAGATTCTAAGTAAGACAAGGAGGTGATGGGGGAGATGAGAGAGTGAAGGAGAGAGAGAGAGAGAGAGTGAGAGAGGAAGGTGATGGAGATTCTAAGTAAGACAAGGAGGTGATGGGGAGATGAGAGAGTGAAGGGGAGAGAGAGAGAGGAAGGTGATGGAGATTCTAAGTAAGACAAGGAGGTGATGGGGGAGATGAGAGAGTGAAGGGGAGAGAGAGAGAGAGAGAGAGTGAGAGAGGAAGGTGATAGAGATTCTAAGTAAGACAAGGAGGTGATGAGGGAGATGAGAGAGTGAAGGGGAGAGAGAGAGACAGTGAGAGAGGAAGGTGATGGAGATTCTAAGTAAGACAAGGAGGTGATGGGGGAGATGAGAGAGTGAAGGAGAGAGAGAGAGAGTGAGAGAGGAAGGTGATAGAGATTCTAAGTAAGACAAGGAGGTGATGGGGGAGATGAGAGAGTGAAGGAGAGAGAGAGAGAGTGAGAGAGGAAGGTGATAGAGATTCTAAGTAAGACAAGGAGGTGATGGGGGAGATGAGAGAGTGAAGGAGAGAGAGAGAGAGTGAGAGAGGAAGGTGATGGAGATTCTAAGTAAGACAAGGAGGTGATGGGGGAGATGAGAGAGTGAAGGAGAGAGAGAGAGAGTGAGAGAGGAAGGTGATGGAGATTCTAAGTAAGACAAGGAGGTGATGGGGAAAACCTTCATCGATGGTGACTCACCTGCTACACATCCAGTCATGTGACCCTTTACAGACGCCTTGCTTCGTAGAGGGCAACTTTAATCACGTCGAGCCTAATGAAGGCCCGCCTTGTAATGAGACAGACCTTCTCTAAGCCCAGGAACCAGGTTCAGCGTCCCACGTCAAACACCCGCACTGCTGAAATGCCCTTTGGCAGCTGACCGGATGTGTAGGACGCTCCAGGGAACCCCTCATCCTGCCCAGCCCAGAGCACCACATTTGTCTGGAACTAGAATTCAAAACCTGAAGCGGGACAGGACCTATCTATTTTGCCAATTATAACTACACGTCAAATGAAGTTGACTTGGGGGGGGGGGGGGGGGACTCACGTGAAAGATAATAGAGCAAGTTCAGGGGGCAGCCGGGAACCGCTCCCGCAGCCAGGACGCTAACCCGGGTGTCCCGCACTACGGGCGACTAAGTTAACCAGTCGACTAAAGGATCCAACTCGTTAGCCAATGGGCTAGCGAGTCTAGTCATCCATGATCGTAACACTACCCCCCCCCCTCCTCCCGGAAGCCCGTCCCCGCCATTCAGCAGACCAGCTCCCTCACGCCTCTGGGCGCACGCGCTTCTGATGGCCTCACGATCTCGCCATCCCACTTCTGACACCAATGTAGTGAATTCGGGGGCAGTCCGGGAACCGCCACAGCCGGGACGCGAACCCGGGGGAACCACGTTAACCAGTCGTCCGACCTGCGGTCTACATATTCGTGGTCGTTACGATCTGACGGGGGAAGACTGCTCTTGTGCCTGGTTGGTGTAACTGCTTTTGACAGGGACCGTGTCCAGGTGTTGCCATGACAGGCTGGGGGTCGGGGATGAGCCTGTCCGCTCGTCTGCCTCTTGGATCAGCAGTGAGACAGGTCCAGCAGGCAGGCCAGCTTGCAGATGATGGGGTGTAGTCTGGCTCTAAGCTGTCAGATGGCCGGCTGACCTTGGTAGACTTCTGATGGCGGAGATGAGGATGAGCGCAGCAATAATGCTGACGGTCAGTTGATCAACACAGCTGATGGTCTGTGTCTGTCTGTCAATGTGGCAACTGTCTTGTTAAATCGCTGACGACCAAGGCGGTCATTTTGACCGTTTTGGATTTTCAAAGTTTAATAACTTTGTGGAAAAAAGATTCAGACCTGCCGCTCCCTGAATTCTCCTAAAACTGCACATATTTGCATTGAAATGAGTTTTATATCAATTGCACACAAAAAAGTGGTGATCAGATCTACCTAAAACGACCACGAGCGGTCAAAATGACCGTCTCGTAATTTGCGCGTGATGGTGTGCGTCATGTCAGTATTCATGACGTGTGTTGGTGGCGTCATTTCCTTCATGAAATTCGTTGCTGTGTCCTAGAGACACACTAGCGCCCTCCAGTGCAGAGAAATAGTCTACACTTGATTTGTGGTTATTGCAACATGTCTGGTTACAGACGCCGCTACAGACGCATCATGGCTACCACCGAGGCGCTGCGGTATTTACAGGCGCTGTCAGCCGCCATTTTAAATTGTTTAACAACAGTATTATAGTTGTTAACATGTTAATGTTGGTGTGTTAGTTTCATAACAGACACACTAACATGTGTAATGCATTAATATCTCAGCTGGGTCTATATATTGACACAGTATAGAGTTTAAAAACTGCGGCGGTCAAAATGACCACCTATGGTCCTTTCAGTAGGAGTGAAATCTTGGTCTTTCTAGTGTTTATAGGGTCGGGGTTTTCCTCCTGCTTGAGGTCCCCCGTAGGGACTTTGGTTGCCACAGCCCTGCTGACTCCAGATCAGCTTTCTCAATGTAATGACGTTCACATGGAGCTCGAGTTGTGTGGTGAACACGCCCTCTGCTGGCTGCAGACACTCCCTGCCAGCCGCTACACAGAGTCAGCTCTACACAACCCAAACCCTGACAACCGCCACAGAGTCAGTTCTACACAAATGGATCCTCACATATCTCTACATAACATAACCCTACATAACATAATCCCACATAACATATGTCTACATAACATAACCCTACATAACATAATCCCACATAACATATCCCTACATAACATAACCCTACATAACATAATCCCACATAACATATCCCTACATAACATAACCCTACATAACATAATCCCACATAACATATCCCTACATAACATAACCCTACATAACATAATCCCACATAACATATCCCTACATAACATAACCTTACATAACATAATCCCACATAACATATCCCTACATAACATAACCCTGCATAACATAATCCCACATAACATATGTCTACATAACATAACCCTACATAACATAATCCCACATAACATATCCCTACATAGCATAACCCTACATAACATAACCCTACATAAAATAACCCTACATAACATAATCCCACATAACATAACCCTACATAACATAACCCTACATAACATAATCCCACATAACATAACCCCACATAACATAATCCCACATAACATAGCCCTACATAACATAACCCTACAAAACATAATCCCACATAACATAACCCTACATAACATAACCCTACATAACATAATCCAACATAACATAACCCTATATAACATAACCCTACATAACATAACCCTACATAACATAATCCCACATAACATATCCCTACATAACATAACCCCACATAATATAACCCTACATAACATAAGCCTACATAACATAATCCCACATAACACATCCCTACATAACATAACCCTGCATAACATAACCCTACATAACATAACCCTACATAACATAACCCCACATAACATAACCCCACATAACATAACCCTACATAACATAACCCCACATAACATAACCCTGCATAACATAACCCTACATAACTTAATCCCACATAACATAACCCTACATAACATAATCCCACATAACATATCCCTACATAACATAACCCTGCATACCATAACCCTACATAACATAACCCTACATAACATAACCCTACATAACATAACCCTACATAACATAACCCCACATAACATAACCCCACATAACATAACCCCGCATAACATAACCCCACATAACATAACCCCACATAACATAATCCCACATAACATAACCCCACATAACATAATCCCACATAACATAATCCCACATAACATAACCCTACATAACATAATCCCACATAACATAACCCTACATAACATAATCCCACATAACATAACCCCACATAACATAACCCTACATAACATAACCCCACATAACATAACCCTACATAACATAATCCCACATAACATAACCCCATAACCCTACATAACATAACCCCACATAACATAACCCTACATAACATAATCCCACATAACATAACCCCACATAATATAACCCTACATAACATAACCCCACATAACATAACCCTACATAACATAATCCCACATAACATGTCTCTACATAACATAACCCTACATAATATAACCCTACATAACATAATCCCACATTACATAACCCTACATAACATAATCCCACATAACATGTCCCTACATAACATAACCCTACATAACATAATCCCACATAACATAATCCCACATAACATAACCCTACATAACATAATCCCACATAACATAACCCTACATAACATAACCCTACATAACATAATCCCACATAACATAACCCCACATAACATAACCCTACATAACATAACCCCACATAACATAACCCTACATAACATAATCCCACATAACATAACCCCACATAACATAACCCTACATAACATAACCCCACATAACATAACCCTACATAACATAATCCCACATAACATAACCCTACATAACATAACCCTACATAACATAATCCCACATAACATAATCCCACATAACATAACCCCACATAACATAACCCTACATAACATAACCCTACATAAAATAATCCCACATAACATAATCCCACATAACATAACCCTACATAACATAATCCTACATAACATAATCCCACATAACATAATCCCACATAACATAACCCTACATAACATAATCCCACATAACATAACCCTACATAACATAATCCCACATAACATAATCCTACATAACATAATCCCACATAACATAACCCTACATAACATAACCCAACATAACATAATCCCACATAACATAACCCTACATAACATAATCCCACATAACATAACCCTACATAACATAATCCCACATAACATGTCCCTACATAACATAACCCTACATAATATAACCCTACATAACATAATCCCACATAACATAAACCCACATAACAAAATCCCACATAACATAATCCCACATAACATAACCCTACATAACATAACCCTACATAACATAACTCTACATAACATAATCCCACATAACATAATCCCACATAACATAATCCCACATAACATAATCCCACATAACATAACCCTACATAACATAATCCCACATAACATAATCCCACATAACATAATCCCACATAACATAACCCTACACCTGCAGGCCCATACCCACAGCAAGGCACTGCAGCAGTTAAGAGAAAACAAAAACCTGGAAACCAAAAAGTTATGTAACAGCTGCATGGTGCATGTATTTCCATCCCTGTTGTCATTTGCTCTGATTGGCTGGCTCTTGGCTGTGTTTCCTTTGTCACAGATGATCCGATAGGCCCATCTGGTGGGCCTGTTTGGGGTGCCTATTAGTCATGGACTTGGCCTTCTGTGCCCAGCCCCCCCCCCCCCACAGACTCCCAGGGGGTTTATGTGTGTGTGCCACCCACAGACAAGCTGTGCACACCACCATCTCTTCTGAGAAGCCTTTGGCCTCTGAGATGGTTCCAGAGGAGCAGGCATTAAATTAAAAAAATGTAAAAAAGCTCAGTATCATGTGAAAGATTTGCAGTCCTTTACCTACAAACGAAACCTTTGAAATAAAAAAATATGTATACCATATTCTCTAGCATGTGTGTTTTGCAATGTCATCTGACTTCCACATTCCACAGAACTAGTATATGTAATATGTAATGACTCCATCTAGCTCCATTATGCTGTTTCAGTGTTGCACCCTTCTCTCACTCAGATGCGTGACTCGTGTGTTTTGTTGTGTTTTGTTTTCCGTCCGCATGGTGATGGTGGTCGTATGGCTTGGGTCCGGGTGGTTCCGGTGGTGTCTGGACACTGCTTTAGCAGGCTCACAATGACGAAGGACCCACAAAGCAGACTGACACAGGTTGTAAAAGTTCCAAAAAGGTTTAATCAGGCAGAAGGGCGGGTACACGGGAACCAGCCAGGTCAGGCAGAGGTGTGACACACGGCAGGCAAAAGGCAGGGTCACAGAACATAGGCCAGGGTCACAGAACATAGGCCAGGGTCACAGAACATAGGCTAGGGTCACAGAACATAGGCCAGGGTCACAGAACATAGGCTAGGGTCACAGAACATAGGCCAGGGTCACAGAACATAGGCTAGGGTCACAGAACATAGGCTAGGGTCACAGAACAAAGGCTAGGGTCACAGAACATAGGCTAGGGTCACAGAACATAGGCTAGGGTCACAGAACAAAGGCTAGGGTCACAGAACAAAGGCTAGGGTCACAGAACATAGGCCAGGGTCACAGAACATAGGCTAGGGTCACAGAACATAGGCTAGGGTCACAGAACAAAGGCTAGGGTCACAGAACATAGGCTAGGGTCACAGAACATAGGCTAGGATCACAGAACAAAGGTTAGGGTCACAGAACAAAGGCTAGGGTCACAGAACATAGGCCAGGGTCACAGAACATAGGCTAGGGTCACAGAACATAGGCTAGGGTCACAGAACAAAGGCTAGGGTCACAAAACATAGGCTAGGGTCACAGAACATAGGCTAGGGTCACAGAACAAAGGCTAGGGTCACGGAACATAGGCTAGGGTCACAGAACATAGGCTAGGGTCACAGAACAAAGGCTAGGGTCACAGAACAAAGGCTAGGGTCACAGAACAAAGGCTAGGGTCACAGAACATAGGCTAGGGTCACAGAACATAGGCTAGGGTCACAGAACATAGGCTAGGGTCACAGAACATAGGCTAGGGTCACAACACTCACCGCCAAGACAGGGGAGTCATGCTGGGACGCTAGCACGGGGGCAAAGGCCAACTGGCAGCATGAGGGAGAAAACACATGGCTTAGATATACACATGGGGAGACACATTAGGGCGGGACCGGTAATCACACAGGAGGGCAACTTGACAGGAAGAGACGTCTGAAACGAGAGACAAACATGAATACCAAAATAAAACAGGAAACACCTGGACACATGAACAACACATGAAACATGAGCTAGGATCTGGAGTGGCTCCTGACATGCTTGGCATCCTCCTCCTCCTCATCTTCTTCATATATGGTGTAATGCCATTATCATGCTGTTATCCTCTTCCAGCGTTGTATTGTGTAAATAGTGTAAACACAACATCACTGCACGTTGTGCGTTTTGGGAGAGAGCTCCTCCTCCGGTGCTCTCCCTGAGCTGTCCTCCTGTTGTCTCTCCCTCTTAAAGGCTTGTAGGGAGGTGTTCCTTATCCGATGTGAGGGTGTAAGGACCGGAGGATGTTGTGTTGCTGTAAAGCCCTCTGAGGCAACGTGTGATATTGGGCTATACAGATGTACTGGACTGCACGTCTGTGTGAGCAGGCTCCATATTGTCAGAGAGGGGGGTGGCACCAGTTGTCTGCACAGCGTTGGCGTAACAGACCACATGGGAGCGCGGGAGGGAGGACACGTGGTCTACGTGGTGCATTGTGGGTTCACCGATGCAAGACAGAAAAGAAGTTATGGAGACATTTGTCATGATGATAAAGCCCGGAAGCTCGCGGTGCCCGCATCCCATTGCTGGACTCGATCAGCAGGTGTGTGGAGCAGGAAGCAGTACTGTCACACGGGGTAAAGTGGCTCTAGCAGAAGAAGTCCTTTCACTAGGTTTCTTAGTGGTGTAATGTGGCGCATTCAGGGGGCATCGGGGAACCGCCGCAGCCGGGAGGCGAACCCGGGTCTCCTGCAGTACGGGCGACTAGGTTGACCAGTCAGCTGAAGGGTCCGATCCGCGAGCTACGGGCTAGCGAGTCTAGTCGTGCGTGGCCGTGACATAGAGAACTGGCTTTTCTGGACCACTGCTTGTAAACAACACACCGAGCAGTTCAGCTGGAGTTCCTGATGTGCCCTGGACAACAGCACTGCAAAGCCCCTGGACAACAGCACTGCAAAGCCCCTGGACAACAGCACTGCAAAGCCCCTGGACAACAGCATAGTCACAGCTTTCTGAGCACTGACTATACCGCCCAGACAGTCATGTCCTCTCCAGCTAAGACACCATATGGAAAATGTCACTCGTGGTTGAATTTTGCAAACTGTGATGTTCAGAGCGAGCAAACCCTGTCCACAGACTTGACACGTAGTGGAATAGAGAGCTCCAGCCGTCTCTGCACAGCGTCAGGGTTCAAGGTGAGGTTACCTTCATTGCCCCACTCGGGGAATGTGTCGTGCAGCCAGTGTTCACATAATGACAAGGAAAAATAAGGAACTCCTCCTCCTCCTCCTCCTCCTCCTCCTCCTCCTCCTCCTCCTCCTCATCATCATCATCATCATCATCAACAACAACAACAACAACAACAACAACAACAACAACAACAACAACAACAACAACAACAACAACAACTACTACTACTACTACTACTACTACTACTACAGTATTTATGGAACTAGTGCAGGAAATGTGAATTCATACCAAGTAAAAATATGCAAGTGTGCAAATGTGGCATGGTGGTGCAGGGAATGCAGCTAGAGTGTCCTTCGCCGTATCAATAGCACTTGGGATGAAAGAGGCGTGTGCCCTGTAGACCTTTGTAGACCCCGTCCTTCCAAGAATGTGGCTCCTGTTTTGGGACACAGCCATTGAGTCTTTTTAGTTGCCCGGACAGGTGCCCTGAAACAATAGCCAGAGGGCAACAGCTCAACCTCCTTATGGAGTAGATGGTCATGGCAGTCCAGTATAGCACCCCCCCCCCAAGGACCTGCCTGTTATAAATGACCAAATGCTTAGCCTGACTCCTCCCTGAGATCTTACTGGCCATTTTAACAAGACTTCCAAGTCTATTCTCATTGGACAAATTTAGGTTTCCAAACCAAGCAGTAATACAGATTAAAGAGACATACAATTAATACAGGCTAAAACAGATTCAATGAAACTTCTGTAAAAGACAGTCATCATTTCAGGAGAAACATTCAAGACTTTATTTTTTCCAGGAAAAAGTCTTTGTTGGACCTTCATCAACATGGGATTCAAACCACAAGTTTGTTATCAAGAACAATACCCAAATATGTATCACTGTCCACTAGGGCAGTGTCAGCACCTTTCGTAGGAGTTGGCAGAGACTCTCTGACATCAGCGGTCAGGCTGCAACATAACAACACGTGGGGAAAGTGAAGGGGTGTGAATACTTTCCGGGTGCACTGTACTCCTGGCTACTGGGACAATAACGGGATGGTTCCAAAGCTTCAGCACCTGCTGCACCTTAAGACGATACTGCAGAGCTGGTCTACCACCAGCTTTCAGTACCTGGCCACAGATGTTGTCAGGTCCTGGGCTCTTCGTCTTAGTATGTCTGAAGAGGTTCACCAATCTCTTCACATCAATGCCAAATGCTGGAGAAGCTGTGGTCTTTTCTTTTATCTACTTCATCTGTGCCGTAAAATCGTGATTATCAAATCTGAGGTAAAACAATTTAGCTCATCAGCCAGATTCTATGTGATTAAAGCCGTGCAGAGCAAGCCCCCTGTTGCCCTGATCCTGGCATGCTATCAGCCATGTCAGGCTCTCTTTACGTTGTTCCTGCTGAGCTCTGCCTCAGTTTTATCCTTTTTATATCAGCCTTCACTCCCTTCTTTAATCCCCTCTCTACTGACGTCACCGTCATTAAAAGAATTTCCCCTCTGACATCTCAGACCCTTTTTTTGTTCAGAAAAGTCTTAACTTTGTTTGGAATCAGAGTCGTTGGGAAAGGACATGTAGCTACACACAAGGTCCGGAAGTGCATCACTATTTGAAGAGTCCCTCTGAAACCCTGACCAGTTCATGCAATCGAAACCCCCTGGAGGGCAAGAGAACTGTCCTCAGTCCAGCCCTTGACCTGCCTTTTACTGGTCTTCTCCCCCTCAGCACAGATCTACAGGCAGGAGGTGCCCAGAGTTAAGGTCGGAGGAACCCAGAGTAGGCCCTGCCATAGACTTACACGCCCCCTAATGGGCCCATAACAGAGATTTCTGTTGTTGCGACGTGTTGCGCATCTGACTTATCGATAAAAACTGTTCAGATTTCTTGAGACTGTAATGATTACAATCACTCTTAATATTTGGAGCACCAAGAGAGATGGATTACAATTTCTGTGTCACCTTAACAATGTGTCAGCAGCAGAGGTGGTGTTAGACTCGGGCTGCCTGTAAACAAGGGGACGAACAGTTGGGGGAAGTCCCTCGGGAGATAGAAAGGCCTTACCGACACAGACAACTCAGCTCTGTCTCTGGGAGGCACCGCCGCTCATGCACAATAACATCACTGCACCATCTGCACTTAATGTACAGGCATGGCCCTCCCCGGTGTGTTCTGGTCCCCTCGCTGTGCTGATCCAGCCTGACAGGGGCCCCAAAGCCGCCAATATACAAAGTCCGCTCTGTGTCGAAGTCGGTGAGCGCCATATGTCAGGCATCCCTATAACTGTGTACATGGAAGACAGTTCCTTGTAGCTCATCAGTCTTGCTCCTCAAGGACTAAACATTTGAAGAATTATAGAGAGCAAAACAATATGATTCATTAGCTGCTGCTTACCGTCTATACACTTATTGGAAGAATAAGTCACGTTCATTTTATTTGTATAGCCCATTATCACAAATTATACATGTCCCTCAACGGGCTTTACAGCAATACAACATCCTGTCCTTAGACCCTCACATCAGATAAGGAACAACTCCCTAAAGAAAGACCTTTAACAGGGAGAACAAACAGGAAGAGACCTCAGGGAGAGCAGCAGAGGAGGGTCTCTCCCAAGACTGACAGACGTTCAGTGTTGTTTGTACACCATTTACACAATACAGCATTGAAAGAGGATAACAGAATGCTACTGGAATGATAAGATATATGAAAAATATGACAAGCAGTGTCCAGATGCCACCAGAACATCCTAGGACCTGAGCCACGTGGCCACCATCACCATGGAGACCTGACAGGAGGACCGACTACACACACAGGGAGACTCACACCATCACACCATTCACATACGTGGGAGAAGAGATAAGAAAAAAACCATTAGTCACAAATCGGAGTGAGAGAAGAATATAACATTGAAATAAGATATGGATTTATAATATATAAATAACAGTATGATGACGAGGACGCCAAGCAGTGTCTCAGGTGGCGACCACCATCACCATGGAGACCTGACAGGAGGACAGACTACACGTGCACACAGGGGAGACACATCACACCATTCACATACACGGGAGAAGAGAGAGGAGAAGAAATCATTCAGAGAGAGGAAAGACGTGACAGAAGAGAACAGTTTGCAATAGTCATAATCTATACTCTATAATCTATACCCTATAATCTATACATTATAATCTATACACTATAATCTATACTCTATAATCTATAATATATGCAGTATAATCTGTACTCTATAATCTATACATTATAATCTATACCCTATAATCTATACATTATAATCTATACTCTATAATCTATAATATATGCAGTATAATCTATACCCTGTAATCTATACATTATAATCTATACCCTATAATCTATACTCTATAACTCAACACAGGCCTGCTGCCAGGCCCGGGGTAAGGCTACCTGACGTGCCCGTCACATCTAACGTAATGCTAGCCGAAAAAAGCTGCTCGAACTCACGGACACGTCTCTCTAGCAGAGACAGGCTGTCTGTAACTACACAACAGCCTGTCTGTAACTACACAACAAGCTGTCTGTAACTACACAACAGCCTGTCTGTAACTACACAGCAACCTGTCTGTAACTACACAACAGCCTGTCTGTAACTACACAACAAGCTGTCTGTAACTACACAACAAGCTGTCTGTAACTACACAACAGTCACCACAAGCCATCGTTTTAACGAGGCTGCTTTGATGGCGAATGCCATAGAGCTAACTGCCTGCGTGCTAGGTTAAACTCGAAGCTAGTGTAGCCTACAAAAAGACTCTGGCCGGTCGCCAGGGAGTCGGGACGGCCCCTGTAGTGGAGCGGTGAGCGACGTCGCCTTGTGGTGCAGCACAGCCCGGCCCAGCCCGGCTCGAACCCCGCAGCGGGCGGGAAGTGTGCTCGGTTTCACGACTAACCATGTAGGAAGGACAGGCTGCCTACTAAACACAAGGGTCGTTTGGAAAGAAACTGGAGACTCTAGTGACTAGTGACTAGTGACTAGTGACTAGTGACTAGTGACTAGTGAGAAGAAGTATTCACCGAAAACAGCGGAGGCAGCAGGACGCAAGAGGAGGCTGAAGGGGCAGAAGAGATGGGATGAGAAGGAGCAGCAGGTATCCGCCTCACGGAGCCGGAAACAGCTAGCAGCGATCTGCGTGGTGGAGAGCATGGTGGTGCATCGGAAACAGACATAAGAGACGCACCTCCGAAAGCTCTTCCTCCCCCCTCCTCCCCCCCCCCCGGTATTCCAGCAGCGGAAGGCGCCGTCGTCATGGAAAGGTGCACCGTGCAGCATTGCGAACAACGGCTCATAGATTTTCTGTAGAAACGTGCATGCAGAACTCAAGTGGACTTCAACATATCATCTAACCCAGCAGTCCATACTTTCCCTAACACTTGTCCTCGGCTCCCAGACAACAACATGTATACATTAAAAAAAAAAGCAAAACCAAAACAAAGCACGGTCACCTTACTCCTCCCTAATGCTGCTAGGACACCCTGGACACAATATAAAGACACACGGCCCCTGAACAGCACCACCCACGACAGCGAAGGCATTTGGTATTCTAATAAAAGTCATGAATATGGATGGCAAACTGGTGTTTCTCAGCGAGGGGAAAGGTCACCAGGAGATTGTGTCATACGCGGAGTTGGAACTTATGTCAAGACAAAGAATGTGGAGGGTTTTGCCTCACCCCTTACTACTGAAGTGCCCCTGTGCCGAACCTGTAAGAACTCGAAATCCCACGGCACAGTGAGAGTTGTGCTCGATCCAATACGCCACAGTGAGGAGGCTGAACAAACGGCTGCAGGAGTATGTGGAGATTAAAGGCTCGCATGTCCGAACAGCCCAAAGAGAGAGCGCGTCGCTAAACACAAGCATGCTATGGGAGGCACGTGCCACAGGCGCTCTCGGGGTATGGCTGAAAACAGACTAGACTCATGTCCCCGCTTCCAAACAACGGCTCGAGAGGGCACGTGCCTGTGAACAGAGCCACACAACACCTACAAGAATCAATACACAATTAGTTCATCTATGCCTTTATGCTTCGGGGCAACATTCATATTTGTATAAAATAAATCCTCCCAGTCAAGTCGTCAAAATAAAAATACAAATATAGCAGCAGGACGATAAAGTCACACACTGTTATCAGTTAGCTTCTCAACCTTGAATACTTACCGTTTAATATTCGTTGATGATGCTTCCCTGTCCACAAAAACACTCTTGTGGTACGTGTTTTACAAGAAGCGATAAGAGCGTGTGAATGTTACGAACAATATTTGCTGTCTTTGATCCCAAATCTAGAGATCTCGTGTGTAAAAAGTCTGCAAAATTGGAAGCCTCCCATTCCAAGTCTTCATTCTGGGCACCATGAATGCAAACAGAGATAAACCGAGATGAGGCAGCCAAAGGAAATCTGGAAGTGCACCCCGGAGGCAGTTGGAGAACTGAGAGAATCTCTCAGCACTCGATACGAAGATGTCACCAGACACTTTCCACTCTCACAGTGACCATGTCTGCTACTGTTTCACCTCCTTGGGGACATGTTTAAACCGAAGGAAACATCGTCAAGTATTACATTTTTAAGCCAAGCGTCCCTAATGAAGTCAGGAAACGGAGGAACATCGGAGCAGGCTCATGAGAAGGGAGCTAAAGAGGAGTCCTGTGGCCACGAGCCAGCTGAACGAGGCCTACAGCGCTGCCAAGTCACGGTACACCACTACATAGGAGATACCGGTTTGCCAGCATGGCTCTCACACACCAAAGCAGACTATCAGACACTCCCTCGTCTCATACGTCAAAATGACAGCGACTTCAACACCTCGTCTTACCATGTTGACCAGCATGGGCCCCTTATTAGATGAACACGTGCACAGTGGGTGTATGTGGGTGTATGCTACGGGCACTCTGGCACTCGTCACACTGAACTCCCTGGGGAGCGGAATTCATTCCCGAGAGAGTCAACGTCCCCTTCCCGCCTTGGGTAGCAACAGCTCAACTGGGAACTCCGTTGACTTCACACATGTTATCAAGGCAACCTCGTCTCCTGCTCGCTCAAGCAAGAAGGCCCTAAAGAGGGTGTCATTACTGCAGCAAATGGCAATTCTCTAAATCCCTCAACTAATAAGTGTTCCAGATTGTAGACCAATAATCAAAAGCATCCCTAACACCACAGCTCCACCTACTTATGTCCAAAGAAATGCTTCCAGCATGTTTTATGTGAGCACATTACTCTGCAAAACTGATATTCCTTCTGTATGCCAGCTTGATCCAGTTCAGGGTTGTGGGGAGCAGGGGCCTATCCTATGTGTAGTCCATCACAGGGTACCCTCACAGAAGCACTCCCATGCATTCATAGCGCCTCACTATAACGTGTTGCGTGCGGACGGTGGGCAAGGCACTGGCACAGCACACCTTGGTTTCTAAGTTGTCATAGTGTGCTATGTGACGCAGCGCCACCAGCAGGAACATTCCGCCACGTCGCTGTGCTTACCGAGCACGGTTCCAACTCGTTTCAACGTGTGCAGGTCGAGGTCGTCACAGCGCTCCTTTAGTGACATCTAGTGGCTGAAAGTCGGTACTGTATCTGCAGACGGCTTTATTACACATCTGACATAAATGGACGGATAAGTCGGCGTTAAAGAGAAATTCGATTTTTCAATCTGGATCTTAATTTCGTAGTATTTCTCGTCGTTTTTGTCGAATATTAAAGTATTTTACGTACCGGTCTCATGTTGGAGGTTTTGGAGACGAGTCCAGACAAGACTCTGCTTCACACCGGCGTCAGTGGGACAGACTAACATACAGACGCAGGTTTAATGGTGGCTGTCTGAAACAAGTCCACCTTATCGGAACCTCCTATTTGCAAGTGAAGACGAAGCTGATTTTTTTATGTATTAGCCGACATTAAAAGTACAATTACTTAATGCAGGGCGGCAGGTGGCGCAGTCGCCTCACAGCAAGAAGGTCCTGGGTTCGAGCCCCGGGGTAGTCCACAGCCTTGGGGTGGTCCCGGGTCGTCCTCTGTGTGGAGTTTGCATGTTCTCCCCGTGTCCGCGTGGGTTTCCTCCGGGGCTCCGGTTTCCTCCCACAGTCCAAACACATGTAGGTCAGGTGACTCGACCGTACTAAAGTGGGTGTGGTGTGGTGTGGTGTGTGTGTGTGTGGGGGGGGTGTCTCCCCACCTGCAGCCCAATGACTGCTGGAACAGGCTCCTGAGAGCCGGCTAAGCGGGATGGATGGATGGATGGATGGATGGTGGGATGGGTGGATGGATGGATGGATGGTGGGATGGGTGGATGGATGGATGGATGGTGGGATGGGTTATTTATTGCTTGAGCGACCGGGACATAACGGAAATGTTACTTTCGGAAAGAACTACCGTATTTAACCTGTTATGTTACCTATGATTTGGATTTTCCAGGTGAGACTTACCAATGTAGCATAAACAAATCTTGCGTGCGCGCAGAACAGACATTACGGTAGCTTGTCTCGCAAGTTTCAGTTCCGGTATTTAATTAAATAAATGTAGTCTCAATTTTGACCCATAACTGTAAAATGTCAAAATCTTTCTCATTTGCAAATAAGAGTTTTAGATAAACTGGCCTAGTTTGAGGTGAACTGAATCTGTCTGGGCTACAAAAGCCTCCACAATGCCTCCACACAGCCTCCTCCACAAAGCCTCCACAAAGCCTCCTCCACAAAGCCTCCTCCACAAAGCCTCCACAATGCCTCCACAATGCCTCCACAAAGCCTCCTCCACAAAGCCTCCACAATTCCTCCACAACGAGACAGGTAGTCAAATACTCCCAACAATCTGTAGGAACAACGAAAAACACCAAGTTTTTAAACGTTAATTCAAGGCGTTGCATCCAACCTGGGGTGCAGGGGTGTGCACGTGGCTGCAGGGCCCAGACACGCTGTTTAAGCCGCTTTCCCTGGCCTCTGTCCTGGTCTTAGACGTCCCGTGGTACAGGAACAGGAGACCTGGCCTGTCCTGGTCTTAGACGTCCCGTGGTACAGGAACAGGAGACCTGCATTTAAAATGTGACTGTCAGCGCACATATTTCACAGCTACAGATGTGTAGTGGCGTGTCTGTCTTCTGCGCGCCTGCAGGTGGCAGTACAGAGAGGAGGACGCAGAACCACGTGGGTTCGCTGCGGAAGGATAACTGCTACTTCCGTGAAGCTGCACAAGGTGTCTGATACCCTCCAACCAGCGCTGCCACCTCCGCCCGTCTGGCTCTATGGAGGTGGAGGTGTCTACTGGACTTTATTATTTGTAACCCACAGAAGACAATCCACACATACGTACCATGAGCCACAATCCGTTCCGCATTTGTGGATCCAGGTTTACATACGGAACGGGTTTTACACATTCATGGATCCAGTTTTACGTACGGAACGGGTTTTACACATTGGTGGATCCAGTTTTACATACGGAACGGGTTTTACACATTCGTGGATCCAGTTTTACGTACGGAACGGGTTTTACACATTTGTGGATCGCTTCCTGTGAGTTTTTGGGTCATGTGACTTTGTGACTTCCGTCCTGTGTATTTGTGGATTTTTCCCGCATTTGCACCGCGCGGATCTGTAGAGTCTTGTTTTAGTCTTCTTCCAGTACAGATGGTAGTTCCGTCAGCTCATGTGGGGAAATGTCGCCACCTGCTGATGTAGTTAATAACTGCACCTCACATTTGTGGATTCTACAGATCCGCGCTGTACAAATGCGGGGAAAAATCCACAAATAAATAGGAGGGAAAGCCATAAATGTCACATGACCCACAAACTCACAGGAAGCCATCCACAAATGTCTAAAACCCGTTCCACGTGTAAAACTGGATCCACAAATGCTAAAATGTTTGTGGATCATGCTTCATACTTGTGGATTGTCTTCTCTGGGTTACAAATAATAAAGTCCAATAAAAAATTCCACAGCTGTCTCACGCTCTCGCACACCAAGACAAATCCCGCGCCAAAACACCAACACAAAACAGCAAGAGACGAACAGGTTACCGTAAAAGTCTTTCTGGTGTAGCCATGGTTACGACAAGCGAACCACATTAACTGATTAATTAAGACAGCTGAGTTGAAGAACTGGGTCTTTTATGTGGATGTTTCCATGGAGCTGCATCTTAAATTACTCTGACTGGTGTGTGACGCTCATCTCCGTGTCGAATAAATGCTCTGCTAGCATGAGCTAGCTTACTGTAACCGGTTATTTTCTTGCCCGGTGCGGGATTCGAGACGAAGTGTACTGCACCACAAGTCCACATCACTAACCGCTCGGCTAAAGGGTCAGACCCATTAGCTAGGGACTAACGTGTCTTATTAGTAGTTTACATTACGTTAGCTGGCTAATGCTAACTGCACGATGGAGAGAAGAATGAACGCAGGACAACATGCAATTCAGAACAAAAACAATAGTATTTTATAGATCTTTTCATTATTTTAGCAAAATTTCACATTCACAAAGGCAAATTTTCTAACAGCAAACCTTTATTCAAATAAATGAAGTGTTGGTAAATAAGGGTTTACCACTTTAAAGGCAAAATCTGGGACGCGAACGGTATTGGGAGCTCCGCGCAAGTGAAAGGAAATATTACTACTAAGAACTGTGATATATTGGACCTATGTCAACGTTTTGTGCAGCTGTGAAGAAGGATTAAATGTGTTTCCAAAGAGAGAAGACACAGCAGATACAGCAAGGCCTCGAGGATGGTTTCGCCCGCTGCAGCCACAGCAGCTGGGCATTGCCCATTGTCATGGTCCGCAGAAAGGATGGGGCCTTCCGCCTTTGTGTGGATTATCGTCCTCTACATGACTGCACTGTAAAGGATGCTTACCCGCTGCCGCAGATACAGGACACACTCGACACCCTGTCCAGAGTAAAGTGGTTCAGCACCTTGGATCTCGCCTCGGGCTATTGGCAAGTCGAACTGACTCCTAGAGCATGCAGGGCAGCCGCCTTCTGCACCAGGAAGGGTCTATTCGAATGGAATGTGATGTCTTTTGGCCTATGCAACGTGCCGGCAACATTCCAGCGACTAATGGACCGTGTCCTGGCAGGCATGCAATGGGAGACCTGCCTTGTGTATTTAGATGACATCATAGTCCTTGGCAGGGATGTCCCAGAGATGCTACAATGCCTGGGAGAAGTGTTTGACTGGCTGCGCCAGGCCAACCTGAAGCTGAAGCCTGCCAAGTGTTGCCTCTTCTTGCATCAAGTCGCCTACTTGGGGCACATCGTGTCTGAGAACAGCATTGCCACTGACCCACAAAAAGTCCTGAAAGTGCAGCAATGGCCGACTCCAACCTCTGTCACTGAGGTCTGTCAGTTTGTTGGACTAGCATCTTACTATAGGCGGTTTGTTAGGGATTTTGCTATGGTGGCGGAGCCACTCCACGCCCTAACTAAGAAACACGCCCGTTTTCACTGGTCGGAGCAGTGTGAGGAGGCGTTCGAGAAGCTGAAGCGGTTACTTACCAGTTCTCCCATCCTCGGTTACCCGCTGGATAGCGGTAACCTCATCCTAGATACCGATGCGAGCGATGCAGGGATTGGAGCTGTCCTCTCACAAGTGCAGCACGGCCAGGAGCGGGTGTTGGCCTATGGGAGTCGGAAGCTTTGTGAGACGGAGCAGAACTACTGTACTACCCGGCGGGAGCTTCTGGCAGTGGTGGAGTTCACTCGTCATTTTCGTCAATACCTGCTGGGTCGATGTTTCATTGTGCGCACCGATCACAGCAGCCTCCGTTCGTTGACCAGGATGAGAGAACCCGAGGGGCAGTTAGCCAGGTGGCTCGAGAAGCTGGCTGAGTTCAACTTCCAGATAGTTCACCGCCCTGGTCGCCTCCATTGTAATGCTGACAGCATGTCTAGGAGGCCCTGTCGTGAGTCATGCCCTTGTAGGGTTCCTGACACCCCTCAATCCAGGAGCATCAACCATCAGGGGGTGCAGTGTGATTTGGACAACACCCAGGTGGTGCCAAGCCCAGTGGGGGTGGTGGAGTCAATCAAAGGAACCGCAGAGTCTCAGACAGAGAGGATCTGCCTCACAGACACTACTCCGAATGCTTTGTTCTCTGGCTGGACCCTCGAACAGCTGCGTGATGCACAAATAGCAGACTCAGACATTGGTCCCATCAGGAGGTTGTTGGAATCAGGTGGGGAGCGGCCTCGCTGGGCAGAGGTTTCACCACACAGCCCAGCCACGGAGACCTACTGGAGCCAGTGGAAACGACTATACTTAAGGGATGGCATCCTGGTGAGACGCTTCTACTTCAACGATAATGGCCTGTTCTACCCGCAGATTGTGCTGCCCCATGCATTTCAGTCAGACGTGCTGAAACAGATGCATGATGGACCTGTTGGAGGCCATTTTGGGGTTGACCGCACCCTGACCTGCATCCAGAACCGGTACTACTGGTACCAGATGAGAGAACATGTTACTCTCTGGTGTCGTACCTGTATAAGTTGTGCTGCAAAGGCCAGGCCAGCCAAAACACCTCAAGGCCCCATGGGAACTGTGAGGGTGGGGACACCTATGGAGCGGGTTGCCCTAGACATCGTGGGCCCACTAAATGAGACTGAACGCCACCACCGATACGTGTTAGTAGTGCAAGACTACTTTAGTAAGTGGGTGGAGGCCTATCCCTTGCCAGATCAGCAGGCTGTGACAGTGGCCGCGGTGTTTACCTCTGAGTGGGTGTGTCGGTATGGAGCGCCATACACCCTCCACAGCGACCAAGGCACAAATTTTGAATCTGAGGTTTTTCAGAAGATGTGTGAGACTCTTGGTATCAAGAAGACCCGTACCACACCCTTCAGGCCACAGTCTGATGGCCAGGTTGAACGGTTTAATGCCACGCTTCAAAAGATCTTGGCCACCACAGCAGAGCATTGCCATTGGGACTGGGACCTCATACTTCCCTATGCAGTCATGGCCTACAGAGCGACACAACACAGCTCGACTGGATTCACTCCTAACATGATGCTGTGTGGAAAGGAAGTGACGGAACCCATTGACCTTGTTGCCGGCCTGCCTCCAGACTCGGACAGTGCAGAGGACGCTCCGCAGTATGTCACTCAGCTTCGCCAGCGACTACAACTCTCTCATCAGATCGCTAGGGAGGCCCTTGGTCAAGCTGTCACACGGGCAAAGAAACAGTACGACAAGGCTATCTGCCGCACCGCATACAGCATAGGTGATGCTGTCTGGTATCTGGTTAAAGGGAAGCAAAGAGTTCAAAACAAAGTGAGGAAGTTCCTGCCTTCATATGATGGCCATACTTCATTGTGGGACAACTGGATGACCTGGTGTATCGCATTCAGAAAGGGCCCAGGACAAAGGCAACGGTGGTACACCACGACAAGTTGAAACCCTTCAGGTCCCGTACTCCGATGGATAACAGCTGGGCCTTCAAACACGCACAAGTCTGGAACCCAGTTGAGGTCCCACCTCCCGACATGGACACTGACATCGTTGACTCTGACCCAGGGTTGTCCAGCCTGTTCTCTGACACAGCGGGTGGAGAGCCTGACAGCCAGCAACTAACCGAGCTGGTCGTTGATGATCTTTCCAGTCCGGCCCCTCCTTCACCAGCTTCTCTCCACATGGATGTGCTCCCCCCAAGCAGTGGGGAAGTTCATGCCAGTGGGGGTAGTGCATTGCCGCGGAGTCAAGAAGGGACTGTTTCAGATTGTGGGTTGAGACAAACACCTACGAGGCCTAACAGGAGCAGGAGGGCTCCTAACAAATATGGAGAGTGGGTGGCTCATTGAACTGAATTGTTGAGGAAAAAAAAAGAAACAGAAAAAAAAATCAGTGTTGCTTGCACGCACACAAGGAAAAAAAATGCTTGCAGTGACTTGTTGTCATCATTTTGTTGTGCATGTTTGCACTGTTGTTCAGTTATTATTGACATTCTATTTAGGAGGAAACGTAAACAGCTGAAGTATTAATACTAGGTGAAACAGAAATGTTGGTCAGATATTTGCACTTATAATTCCGGTTAGAATTGAGAAGTGTCTTATTTTTGGGGGTTTCTGTTGAATGCCAGGATAGTTGAGTTATATAGTATGCAATGACCTGTTTGTGATCACATTAGGTGTGATCTGTTTCGTTGGTTGACTAACATGCCTCCCTTACAGAGTACCCAAAGAATCAGTACAGAGGAAGCAAATGCACTACCCACCACCACTAACAGACTTACACCCAAAGGGAGATGCACAGGGATGCAGAACGATTCCTATGGCCTAATGGACTGCTCAAATGGACTGTTACTCCGTCTACCTCTCTGCATGGTGCCTTGGAAGAGACAAAAAGGGGAAACAAGGACAATTGAAGTGTATCTATATGGCTCTGTGATCTGTCTAAGAAATGTATGATAGATAACTGTATCTGTGTTGGAGTGGAATTATGTGTAATGCCATCCATAGTGGGGGTAGAGTTGGTAAATAAGGGTTTACCGCTTTAAGAGCAAGATCTGGGGTCGGACTCTGATTGGCTGGTAGGGGGGGGGGATGAGGAAGTTGTTGTTGTTGTGTGGCGCGAACGGTATTGGGAGCTCTGCGCCAGTGAAAGGAAATATTATCAGTAAGAACTGTGACATATTGGACCATGTCAACGTTTTGTGCAGCTGTGAAGAAGGATTAAACGTGTTTCCAGAGAGGGAAGACGGCGTCCTCGCCATTTTCAGACGAAGTGAACTATTGAACTGTGTTGGGTTGTACTCCGGAGTTTAGCTAGCTAGCTAGCTAGCAGCAGGCGGTGACGGGCAGCGCCAGCGAACTTCGGCCCTGGACCCCAAATCAAGTCGGTTCCCCTGCATCTTCTTCCGGCGGAGGGGTCAGAAGACGGAGACAGGACAGGTAACCGAAGTAAGAACTGTTCAGCTGCTACAAACCCCAAAGCCTTAAACACTCTTGACGTGTGTAAAGTATATAATTGTCTGAACCGCTGGAACCTCTCTTTGTTTTATTTTTTTAATGTTTCAATTTACGAACACAATTTGTTAAATAAATAGATAGATAACCAAATACAAATGTCTCTCCGGCCAGGTTAGGAACTCTGGGAAAGAAAGACCAGCAGATGGCGCTGATCACTCGGTTTCACAACGCCGGTCTTCCATATGTAGACCAGTCGTTTAAAGACCAAACGGGGCCTTTTCGGGAGCTAGGGACTGGGGGGGGGGGTTATATAAAACCAATATTTCAAAGTTTCTATTAATAGACACGTGGCGCTTCCGTCACTCGCTCAGTTCAGTGCATCATGACCTACGTCTGACGAGGCAGACAGATACGCTCCCTAAACCAACAGGAGAAGCGTCCATGAGCACACAGAAAACCACAGACTTTACATACTGACAAGCCCGGCACCTAAACTAACCCTCGGTAGGCACTTCTGCAAAGAGAGCAACCGATGGTG